>NW_013954329.1:22427-31873 GCF_001266775.1 Austrofundulus limnaeus | reverse complement strand
ATAGCAGCTCCACATCACTAGTAGCCCCACATCACTAGTAGCCCCACATCATAGCCCCACATCATAGCAGCTCCACATCACTAGTAGCCCCACATCACTAGTAGCCCCACATCATAGCCCCACATCATAGCAGCTCCACATCACTAGTAGCCCCACATCACTAGTAGCCCCACATCATAGCCCCACATCACTAGTAGCTCCACATCACTAGTAGCCCCACATCACTAGTAGCCCCACATCATTAGTAGCTCCACATCACTAGTAGCTCCACATCACTATTAGCCCCACATCATAGCCCCACATCACTAGTAGCTCCACATCACTAGTAGCCCTACATCATAGCCCCACATCACTAGTAGCTCCACATCATAGCCCCACATCACTAGTAGCCCCACATCACTAGTAGCCCCACATCACTAGTAGCCCCACATCACTAGTAGCCCCATAGTGCACAGACGCTTGTCCTTAAAATAAAACATGACAACTTCTATAAAATGGGTCCTGCTGTCTTCAATTCCCAACAAAAGAAGGCAGGAACATTTTGTATAGAAAAATACATATCAACAGATCAAAAAATAGTTGTGAAAGTGTTAATTCCTTACCTGCAATAAGACTGTTTGAAACTTTCCTTGGGCTTTTACTTTAAAGTTTGTCCTTTGTTCATTGCAGGAGATGGAGATAAGAAACTCAGAGTTGGAGCGTCGCATCCAGAACTCAGAGCAGAACCTCATCAATTCTCTAGAGGAACGAGACCGTATGGACACAGAGCTCCAGAAGGCAATAGAAATTTTGGACATCAAGATCTTTGACCTCAATGACCTCCGCCAAAGTCTTGTGAAACTAACTGACAGAAAGCAATAGAAGATATGAAAATACAACTTAATGAGAAAAACTAAGTTGATGACAAATTTGCCTCAGCAGTGGCGCCAAGCAAACTAAAGAACAAGAAGTCGTTCCTGGTTCTCTTCAAGCAGAAGAACCACTGTGCGTGCTGAACAGTTTATTTGTTTGCAATGAACCAATGGTTATGCTGTGATCAACAACATAATACTAGTGCTTTTTCAATTTATTGTAATAATGTTATTTTGAAGCTTTAGGTCAGTAAATCTATTTTAGGCTAAATGCTTGATCATACTAGACTGATGTTTAGGTTTGTTCAAGTTAATAACTTTCTTTAAACTACATGGCAATGCACTGTTGTGTTGTGATAAATGAAAGGCCTTGCTTTTAAAACTTTACAACAGGGTCTATGCACAAAGGTGAAGAGCAGTTTATTTAGTAAAAAAATAGTGAACATTATTGCTTATTGGATATTTGCCAGTTTAAGTTCATTAAATGTGAATGTAATCTTATATTCAGTTTTACATGCAGTTTAATGTGAATTATAAAACCAATTTTAACAGTAAGTAGAATGTTTTCACCTACGTTACATTGCAAAAGTATTTATACCTCTTGATCGTCTTTCTATTTTGCCTTACATCATAGGAAAAAAGAGATTTATATTCCAATCAAAATAAGTAATTCAAAAGTCAATACTTTCTCAAAGTTTTGTCGACGAAATCTCTTCAGGTCCGACTTCACAATCTGGGTCCATTGAACCACTGAACTGTTGATCCATTTGTCATGACTTCACATTCAGCAACCTTTAAATTAAACCAGAGATTCTTAGAAGGATTGAGGTACAGATCGTTTAACTAGTTCTTCTTAAACCACTGGAGGGTCACTGTTTTGCCTGAATGTGAACCTTCGCGCCTGTCTTAAAAGCTGTGGACTCAAACAAGTTCCTTCCTATTCATCAGTTCCAGCTGATGAAAACCCACCATGCTTCAGTGTGGAGATAGTGTTCTCAGCATGATGACAGGTAGATTTGCTTTGTTGTGGCGCTTGATGACTACAGCACCTTCTTCCACATGGTTGTTTTTGTGTGATTTAAGCAGTGTCTTTTTCCAACCACTCTACCAATTATGTGGTTTCTCAATGGGACTTAACAGCAAAAGGGCTGAAGGCCACATATACACCACGTTTTAGTTTCACATATATAAAAATTATAAATATTTATGGTAACGCTTTCTTTTATGGTACCCTTAATACCATGTAATTACAAGGTAATAAAAGCATGTAATTACTACCTTATTACCATGTAATTACATGGTAATTAGTGTACAGTTTTACTATATAATTAATTGTCTGCAGTAATGTAGCACTTACCTGGTAATATATTACAATTCACTATGTAACACCTAAATAAGTAATTTGGACAGTTTTAAAATTATATTTTATTGCAATTAACCACTAACCCCAAAATGAAGTTGCATTCTTTTGGTTAAAAATACAGTTTTGAGTTACTATTGAATAGTAATTTGATTGTAGTTACCCAATAAAGGTAGTTTTACTAACAGTAGTTTTTCTTTTGTACCCTAATCACCTTGTAATTACATGGTAATAAGGGTACCGTAAAAAAAAAGTGTTAACATATTTATTTGGGTCTGCTCCCATATGCCACAGACCCTCTTTTTTCATAATTTTTATATTTTTGTGGAATTATTGTTTTTAGTTAAATTATAAATTCAATTAAATTCCAGGATGTAAGGCAACAAAATGAAACCAAGTGTGAAGAATACTTCTGCAACCCATTCATTGTATGTAAGCAATAATTTAGATTTTAATATAGAGACAAAATGTGGTAGTAATGTTTAGTTAACAACACAGTTTAGACAGAAACTATAGATCTGAATTTTAACACTGAAAATCAAACATTAACAGTGAAACCTTTGAACACTATGAATCATTAGCAACACAAAGCAAATTACTAGTGTGTGGATGCACGTTTCACACTTAAACTATCCCTGTGAGGACACTTGTCCTTACAAAGAAAAACCCCATTTGTGGGTTAGGTTTAGTTCTAAGTATATTTAAGTTTTGGATATATAAATAAATAAAACTTTCAAAAATATATTGATATGATATTTTAAACAGGTAACAAAAAGAATAAATGAGGGTTTTTGAAAAGTATGTGATTTTATACCTCAGAATTATATAAAAACAAAAAAACTTGGTTTGCTCAAACTTTGAGTAATTGTTTTGTACACAAGAAACTATGAATTATTTTCAAGGCTAACTTGACACCCAAAAAAAAACTTTACTTTAGATGTAATATTTTTTCTTTAATATTTTCTGTAGATACTAAGCCATTAGCTCAAGAGTGTGATATAGTTTGAATAACTAATAAATAAAAGTTTGCTCACAAAGCTAATTTAGTTTGACATGCTGTTAGCTTTTTGAGCTTTAATGAGTTCTCTTTTGAGAACAGTTGCAAACATATTAAAGCTTGCTTTTTTACTGAATCAAAATCACTTTGTGGACCATCTGTTACAAAGCTTTGTGATTCATTGCTAATTAAATGATTTAAACTTTAGCTTCAAGAATCACACAAATAAGTTATTGATTAGTGTGTTATAATACAGCAGAAATTAGTTTATCTGATGCTTATCTGGTTAGGGGGAAATAGTATGAAACAAAAATTTAGCAATAAAATAACACGTCTCATAAACTGCATTAAAAATTATTAAATGGATGTTTGTTTTCGACCTTTTTTTGTAGATATGTGTGTATGTGTGTAAGAGGTTTGAAAATAGGGCTATGTGCACTTTGTCTTATATGTTGAACTCTGAGACATGGACTCCACAAATCCAAAGTAATGTTCATCATTGTGTTTTACTGTGTAACAGTCAAAAGATCAAATTTGTGGGATAAAGAATAGTCAGGGACTCATCAAATTTTCATTGTCAGATTAGGTTCTTCTCTTGTTGATCATGTTGATGAGTTGTGTTCTCCAAAAAAAAAAAAAAAAAAAGTCGGAGAATGTTCTTAGCTTTATGGAAAGATGCATCATTGTCTTGAAAAATTACTTCATCGTCAAACTCACGTTTTATTTCAGTTCATAAAAAAACTGAATCTGGATCTAAATTAGATTTTTTGATTTGGACTTTTTCTGTACCGTATAAATCAAAAAATCTAGTTTAGATCCAGATTCAAATCCAGTTATAGTCAATACATTGTGGGTATAAGATAAAATATGGTGCATTATAAAATGCCAGTTAGTCTTCACTTTGTCACAGTCTTCCATCCTGACCATCAGAATAGCAACAGTGGAACAACTCCATTTTAACAGGAAAAAAAACTGTTGCAAAAACCTTAAATTAACAAAACCATGGGAAGGTTAGGTTAGGATGCTTTATTTACACTTGTAGGAGGTTTTGTTTTGCAGTGGTTCAAAGCAAACATTGCACTGTAGAAAAAAAAACATGAATATAAGCAGACCCATTCACATTTAACAGTGCTCAATTTGCTGCAAATCTAAGTAGGACTCAAAGAGTAAGACAATAAAATATGAAAAAACTGGTTAGATAAAAATATTAACTAAATCTGTTGAAATCGACCAAGACCCTTCTGGATGTAGCGTGACAGCAGGTGCCTGAAGAGGCTGGATAAGAATTTTAGAGCGTGGAAAGAATCTTTTAGAGTCAATTTTTTTCCTTCCTGCATCACAAGAGAAGATCTTTGTTTTTATGTAGATGAGAATTTTTTTTCCTGCTCTCGGAGGAGTAAGACCCTTTTTCCTTCTCTCCTGCCCTTCCTCATCTTCCCTGCTTGGAGCCTTCTCTACGATTTCATCTGAAACTAGAAATTATGGATATTTTTATTTTCATGGATTTGGTTAGCTGGTCTATTAATAAATTTTTGGAACAAGGTTTTTTCTTCCATGGGAGGACATGTCAAAGGTGGGACCTCTGTTCTTCTCTGTTCTGGATAAATATTTGGATTCTGATCACTGGATTCTACAGATTGGCTTGGTGGTCTCCTGGTGTTCTACAAAACAACGTCGGTGGCTATTCAGGCCCTTTCCTGGCTGCCTGACCATTATGAAGGATTGCCGTTCTTTCAGCACTCAGACTTTTGCCTTGAGCGAGCTGGACTCAGTCTGCAAGTGGTTCTGCAGAGGGTCGCGGGCCGGCTGTAGTCCCTGGACTTTGCTGGCCAGATGGAATTGATCTTTGAGAATCTGATAGCTCGGCTCGTTGGGATTGTCCACACTACGTATTTGATTGGATTCGCCACCTTGAGATGTGTCAGTGGACATTGAGGCAGATGAAAAATTGTTATTGTCTGCCTGACCCAAAACATTTTCTTCTGTTCCCAAACAACTGATTACAGACTCCCCCACCCCCAACACACACACACACACACTTCCCCCCTCTCACTCCCTTCTGTAATATGATCCCTTGAAGGACAACCTGAAGCTGCACAAAATGAACAATTCAACACCAATATTCTGAACAATGGCTGAACTACGGGGGTTTATCTTTTGGGGACTGCATTCTTCGGACTCATTCTTCAGATATTCACACAAGTGCATACAACATTCATGACTTCAGATACACGCTCTCTAAACTCACTTACTCCTCTGGCTAATAAATGTGCTCTTGCTTGTTGAGGGTTTTTTTTTATAAGCACCATAGTGTGTCCCTTTTGTTGATATAATATGTTTTGGTTTTTTTTCCTCATCTAACCTTCTTTGGTATTTAGTTTTTATTTTTTTAAAGGTAGCGCGACCCCTGCTGGTTGCTGCATGGCCAGATCACCTGTTTCCCCATGTTTTTGTCATGTGTGTCTTCTTGAATGGGTGTTCTCAAATGTAACTGCATTGTGCTCCATACAATGACAATAAAGGCATCATCAATCAATCAATCAATCAATCAATCAATCAATTTGTGGTCCAACAGACGGAACCATCAGGACTTAAACTGCACTGTAATTCCTACAGCACTGCATGTACAGGTTTCCTTAAGGAGATTGTCCAACATGTTCACATTTCTGCTTTTGTTTTGTGCTCTGCAGTGAAATCTTTTCCTTCCTTTATTACAAGGAGAAGGTCCTGCCAACAAATTACAGCACAAACAGTAAAAGCATAAATATAAATCCTGTCCTGTCTTTTGCAATCAATCCTCCACAATTTAATTTGTAATCTAGAATTTATCCATAGTTTACATCAGAACACCCTACAGAGTACCGTTATATTGACATGACAAATCAATTTGACGGTCTTATCCTTACACAATGACAGAGACTTGACATGTACAACAATACAATGTAAATTTATGGATTCATATTATATCTCTTACTGTTAAAATTAACCTATACAGTAGACTGTTCATGTCTTTGTAGGTGGGCAAACTTGGAAAATCAGCAAGGGATCAAATACTTATTTCCCCCATTGTAAGTAAAGCATAGAGATCCTTCTCTGAAGTGGATAATAATAAATGCAACCATTCCTCTGCTCTCTGCTTCATTTGATATGGCAAGACCCAATTAACAATTCTGATGCCTTTTTGGACAACATCCATAATTCAGTTTCTCAAAGAACACAACTCCTGTGAATAAACTTTCTCTGGCTTCCAAAAAATTTAGAAATGACCTTTGACCCTTCCTTTGATGGGCAGCAGCAGCTGCTTCAAGTTTATTACCGATGTCTTTCTGCCTTTGGTGTCGTGTTAAGATGCATCTGTATACTCCAGATTTCAGGGGTTTATTCAACCTCATTAGAAAAACAGACAATATAAACAGTGCTGAGTTATTTTAGACCCATTTTATTGACTTTTACAGCAGCTCTTATACATGGAGGTCCTTGATAAACAGAGGATACAAATGTTTCAGTAAAAAAAAACTGTCCATCAAATATAACATACTGCCACTGACAGAAAAGTTTTTCGTTTTTGTTGCTTTAAACGTCAAACTCATACTTTACAAAAGGTTGCACACTGCCAAAAAGGTGTCCTTTTCTATAGACACATTTAAATGTAGCCAATCTACACTATGGCAGATGTGCAGCTCCGTGCATGTACAGGGCCAGGAACTTTCTGAAGCTTTCAGGTTTGTATCCTGTCAGACCAGCAGCTACCTGCAAACAGTCACAAAATTCCATCACAAAAGCATCATGTCAATCTCTCCATTTCTCTATCTGACATTTAGCCACATCTGAACATTAAACCAACAGGCCAACCAACTGGTTGTTCATTGCAGTTATACTAGCTTCCACTCCTCTTGTACAAGTTTCCACAAACTTCCAGAGTGTTTCTGCAGATATTTAGGTTCATTTATTCTTTATAGCACTATGAAGTCAGGCACTGATGTTGGACAAAAAAGGTCTAACTTGCAATCTCTAGTTCATTGCAAAGGTCTTCAATGGTGTTGTGGTCACGGTTCTGTGCAGACCAGTCAAGTTCTTCCACACTAAACTCATAAAACCATGTCTTTATAGTACTTACTTTGTGAGAATGGTCATTAATAAATAGTAGGGATGCAACAATACAGAAAATTGTTGATTCGGTTCGATACTTTAGTGTCACGGTTTGCAAAGAAAGAGAAACGTCCATGCCCTTCTTAACTTGTAATTCATTGAAAATTATGAACATTTGTTTAACCTCAAAAATACAGTTTTTAAATGAAATGTTGCTGAAACGGTAAATTTCTCAGTGGATCTGCACTCGACAATGCAGCCTAGGTGGAGTATTGGAACACAGATCCACTGAGCCTTCAGCACAGAGCATCTTCAGAAAACAAGCTGAATTTTAATAATCTGTATTGTTCCATACATAGTGTGTATTGTACCTAAAGAACTGTATTTAATGGATCAGTATTGTTGCTCCTCTGTTAAAAAGCAAATGAAATTTCCCAAATTGTTGTCAAAATGTTGGAAGAATAATATTTTGGTGTGTGAAGAACTGACATTACACACCAGTGGAACCCTGATTGAAACACTTATATTCAACAATTACATATGGCCAAATGCTTTAACTGTGCATCCATCTACAGTTTTTTCTTAACTTCAGCTAACAGTTTTCTTTTTTGGTGAACTGTATTTTGAGAAAGCAAAATGGATTCTCCAGGTTTCATTTCCTGCAAACGACTTTACTCAACAAAAAAAGATCGGTGATGTACTATTAGTTGCATCTGAACTTATGTTGTCAGATCCACCATAAAACTGTTATAAAAATGGAAAATATTGCTTTGAATTTATGAAACAGTGATGTATGTGCACGAACAGTGAGACAAACCGAGTAAGTCGTGGAAAATTAAAGTCTATTCTCTTTCAAGTCAAGGAATTTAAGTATCAGGACACAAACTGATCTGTTTTCATCAGGTTCTAAAGTTATTCGATCTGAACCTCAGCTGAACCAACTGTAAGATTACATGTAATTACCATTAAGTTGAAAAAATGAGTGAAAAGCTGCATATCTTTGACCCTTCCTTTGATGGGCAAAAACAGCTGCTTCTCTAAGGTCATTGCTGATATCTTTCTGCCTGTGATGTGGTAAAATACACCTGTATACTCCTGAACAAACTGACAAAAAGAGGTGGTCCCAATGCTGATGTTACCAGCAAAGACCAGATTTTTATTACATGAAAAACCCCAAAACTAAAAGAGGGTGGACTGACTTCCTTTATTTTCATCCATTCATTCATTTATCCATTTTTAGGAATTGAGAGCTGGAGATTCAAATTAAATTAATAATACAGTATATCTAAATAAGTAAATTGTTAGCCAAAGTTTAAAAATCATTTTGTCTTCCTCATCAATACCGTTATTACTTTTAAAAGTTAACATTATAAGAACAATAAAGCTGCTGTAATTCCTTAACTGTTTTGGCTGTCTGGCTGCTTAAAATGGATTAAGAAAGTACAACAGTGCAGAGTACTATGCTCATAGAGGATTTGCGTACCTTTACTTGCTTCTTCTTGATTAACGGTCGAACCTTAGCGAACTGATAAAGGTCAACTTCTCCATCCAGCCACACCTGCAGTAGATACAAAGAAAAGAAACTAATGACTTTACCTCTGAAATTTATAAATTAAAGTCTGGAAATATGACCTATGATAGCAGCTACCTCTCAAAGATTTGTCACTAAATAAAAAAGAAGAGAGAAAAAAATGATGATGAAAATGAGATATTTTCTAAAATAATGTTGGAAAGTACTTTGCCCTAAAAATAAACATTTCACCTGTCTCTATTTTAGCATTAGCTTTAATGTATTAATGTACAGTCAAACATGAATGCTGACAGATTTGCATGTGAAATATGACATTTGCCCTAAAAAGGTTTATTACAGATGTAAGATCAATGCACTGAAATATTGCAATATTTCCTATCCAGAGACTGTTTCGATTCTTTAAAGCAATGCATCAATTTTTTATTCAGACTTAAAATGTAAACTTTCATGCCAGCGGTTCATTCTTGTGTTGTAATTTAGACTTTGGCATTTAGCTCTTCCACTCCTAAAGAGTTTAACGCTAGCTCACATGTTAGCATGGGTTAAAGCAAAAAAAATAGTTTGACTGAAATATCTTTTCTAACCAACACACACACACACACACTTCCCCCCTCTCAC
>NW_013954329.1:16583-21427 GCF_001266775.1 Austrofundulus limnaeus | reverse complement strand
CACATGCACATAATTGAAAGGGATGATTAATCCCTTTGCTTGTTTGAAGACATCCCTATCCCACACACACACACACACACACACACACACACACACACACACACACACAGACATACAGTACGGTGTACTAACACTAACCTGTGTAATTTGACTAAGGGCATATACACATAATCCTGCAACAATGAAAGATATTTTATGACATTTAAAATTGGAGAAAATTAAATATTCATGGAAAGGGGAAGCTCATATTTTTTTGTCCTTTATAAATTATTTCAACACAAATATATGATTGATTAGTTTGGTACAGTGATGTATATGATGTTCTCCGTTTGCTCTTTTGTTTTTGTGAACACATTTTTGTACCGTAATGGAAAAAACTTAAACAGTGACGATTTAAAAAGTCAATTTAGTGATTTATGCAATATTTTGCTAATGATCCACACAAACTCACACAAGACATAAGCAAAAAAAAACACTACTGCTCTGCCTTGGTAGCACATGATGCCTACCTGGTTCTTGATGCCGTCATCTCCAGAAAGATCTGTGGTGTTTAGTTGAAATACAAGAAACTGGAAAATTCTGCCATTTGTCCCCACAGACTGTACAGTTATAGGACGGTCTAATACTTTCTGAGGTGAAGTCTGACACAGACACAAAGTGTAAAACAGAAGAACGATTAGAATTCAAGCAAAACGGTTAAACACAGGTGTTTTCATCAAATTAAAGTGTGTTTCTCTGTAGGTTCTTACCCCATAAAGTTTGTAAGCACGGGCCAAAGCATTCCCAAAGGTGAACATGAACATCTTAGCTCTGAACTGCTCAGGGTGGAGCCTAGTCTGCTTAGGAGCTGTTTCCAGAAAGTAAAGCGTGTGGGCATGAGGGTAAGGAGCGTCACCTATGAAACCTGAATACAGATGAGACATCAGTCACTAAGTCTGAGGACTTCAGAAAACCACAGTTTTTACTGAGATCCATATCTTTTAAATAGGACTGAGGCTGGAGATTACCTGTGCAGTTCATCTCTTTGTATACATTCACTTGCAGCAAGTCGATGGAGGGTGAGATGGGGTAGAAGGTTTCCAAGACGTGATCTGATGTGTCTGCCACTTCCTGTTCCCCACAGACCGGTGGGAGAGGATCCATGCTGCAATGCAGTAAACCATTCCGACCCCTAATCTGGAACAAGTCATCACCTGATAAAACAGTATTTAAAATACATTAAATAAATAAATGTCTGCATTTTTTAATTGGTTTATTTAATTTAGAATTTGACTGTCTGTACATCTGTTTGTGTGAAAAAAGAAAAAAATTGGTGTCAACGAAAATAATTAGGTGTCAACGATAGCCATGTGATGTGAGTATCAGTCACATGGAGGCAGGGCTTAAAAGCCTGAATTTTGCCTGAAACTCTCAGACTGAAGAAGTCTCTTGGAGGAGAGACGAAACGTTTCATTAGAGAAGAACCCGTCCAGAAGACCTACACGTTTTTTCTTTTTGATTTTTTTACCTGGATTACTGAGATGCATCAGGACAACTGTTTGTGTGATACTTGTGTCTATCTCAAGGTTTCTGCAGAAAACAATATATCAAATTTAATGCTTTTCCTTATGTGCAATATTACAGAGTGAAGAGTAAAATGGCTTCAAGAAATCCTAGTGTAAAATTATTTCTACATATGAGCACCAAAACATAGAGGCAGTCATTTGCTGCACCATATTGTTGACACGGTTGGGTATTGAAAGGGTTTATTTCGATACCGGTGCTAAATAGGTACTTTCAAAATGGTACTGGTTCCTAAACGGTATTTAAATTGGTACCTTAAAAATAAATAAATAAAACACACACACACTCACACAAAGTTTTATGAAGCAATGACTATTTCTGAGGCAAAGTCAAACTTGAAATTGATCAACATATTAACTTAAAACCATTAATAATTTGTCTTTGCACCAAATATTCTTAAAGCATTTGTTGTAGGTGGAAGTTTCTGCATCTTATTATGACCCCCGCACGTGAAGCACAAGCGGGAGTCATATTTTTCTTGTACTGTGTATTTTGTTTTTTTCTCCGGAGATTTTTGGTCAACCGTAGCATAAAAACAGCTGCACCAATCAACATGAAATTTGGCAGGACTGTAYATGAGTCTGACCTACACTGCGCCAGCCAACGGTTTTACTATATACCCCAGATTTGAGGAGGGGGCTCCTTTCAAAATGGGGGTGTCAGGACATGCAAAAATGCTTATAACTCAGAAACTATTTAACATACTGTAGAAGCTTCAGATTTCTTTTGTTGTTTAGCTCTGATGAAGCTCTATCCATCAGGCCCACCAAACAGTGACACCCCCCTACCCCCAGACCCCCAATGTATCTGAAAAAGTGGCATCTGAACATACAAAAAAGGTTATTGCTCAAAAACTATTAAACATAGGAGCTTCAGATTTCTTTGGTTGTTTAGCTCTGATGAGGGGCTATCCATCAGGTCCTACACCGCCCCGCCCACCACCCACCCACACCACTACAAATTTGGGATGCACCTAGTAGCATGACATCTATTAGGAATAAAGACTTCTGAGTTCTGGTGAATTTGTGCGTGTGGGGGTCATTATGTTACCACTATGTGGTATCTAGTTTTGTAAAGTGACGCCACACTTTGGACCATTTTGCTTTCGTCATCTCGACTTTAATATAAAATATATAACAATTCACTGCAGCGGCACCTGTTCAGCCCCTCTCCATGAACTCTGTTCTACTCGATTCACTTCGGGTCGGGTCGGTTCTACTCAGTGTCCGTGTGTCTCCACGCAGTGTGTCCCTCACTCTGTGGGTGTAATAATGTGCGGACCGTCCGCAGCAACTGTTGTGTTAAATGATAATAATAAAATTAAATAAATAAGCCGTGATCTTACCGTTCAGACTTCACTTTTTTAATATTTATTTATTTATTTATTTATTATCACGGTGCTGATTAGCTAAGTGCTTGTGTAACCGTGGGCAGTCAGTTTGTTGGAAACCTCCCAGTTGTCTGCTCAGCTTCGTCTCCTTCACCTTTCTCCAGGAAGTGTTTACAAATTCTGTCTTTCCCAAAAGGGCAGTTTTATTTCACCATGTAGTCGTATCACGCTGCGCGCTCGTATTCCTAAACAAAAGCAGCTCTCTCCAGGAGCAAATTCGCTGTCAGTCAATCCAGAGTTAATCCACAGGCAGAATTCTGCTGACGTTAAAATCGTAAGCGTGCTGTACTCGCTTCTATCCGAACCACCGGAGAGGAGGTTCTGAAACAGGCTGTGGAGCGCGCTTGGAGACGCATTGGGCCGAGACCGAGCCGAGTGGATCCGCGTCTGTGGAGATTGTGTGCCGAGGCTGTCACTATTAACAGTGAACACCAGAGGGCGCAAATTAACAGCTTTCTTTGAGGGACTGAAATAAAGCACCAAAATTAGAGTTGTGTTTAGGTCTGTGTACTGCCATTGATGTTCGCCCCGGTGCCATACTGGAACCGAGTTTAGGTACACAACCCTAATTGTTGATGATCTCTTATCTCAATGGGATTTAGCTGGTTAAATAAAGATAAATAAAATTGTTCAGTCTAAAAGGCTCTTAATGACCTTGATTCCCACAACTATTTTATATGGCACCAATAACAACAGGAAAATGTGAGGTGTGAATTATTTTTGCTATTGGCATCTGATATTGCCATTGCAATATTAAACAACAAAATTTTCTACTATATTGTAGCTCTACTACTAATGGCCAGTTAAGTGAGTTGTGGGACTGTGCACGTTGAAATATTACCTCGTTTCCAACTGACACCCAATGTATAACCCTCTACAAAGACCCTCCTTCCAAGGGCTGGATGAGTGGCGCGTTGAGTTCCACAAACATGAAGCAGGTTCTGGAGCAGAGTCTTGCTGGAGAATAAACACACAGAAAGTGACAGTAGTTGTAGAAACATGCAGTAAAAGTAGTCTAAAATGTCAGTGTTAATAGCTCAAAATAAAGTTTCACTGTAATCATTCTTTTTAAATGTATTTTACATTTCAAACATGATACAGTGATTCAAGAATTTTAGACTAAGTTTCTCTTATGTTGAAAAACAACAGAACTACAGTCATTTAGATGAAAACTGTTTTTTTAAAAAGTGTTACGTTCTAATGCAATATCACGTTAGGTTAGAATGCGTTTTTAAATTAGGGGTGTATTAAAAAAAGATTTGCATCAGAATCGTGATCCTCAATTACAAAGATTCAGAAATGATTTAAAATGTCCCAAAATCAATTAAAAAATAAATAAATAAAGCGAATCCAAGGGCTGTCAGCCTCCATTTTGTAACTATGTGGGACAACCTGACATCACCATGCAGCCGCCTCTGGAACCGGCTGCCCATAAATGCCCAGAATGCCCAGAAATAGGGTTGAACGATTAATTGCATTTGCGATAATCTCGCGATATGTTAAAACGAGATTTTCTAACCACACAGGCTGCGATTTGACTGGTCAAGTGACTTAGGAGTGAGCCGAGCGGAGCAGTGTTGCCAGCTTAGCTACACTGCCGCTAGGTCTAGCAGCTTTTTCCTTTCCAAAAACAACTAGCAACAAATCTGGCGACTTTTCCCGGTGTTTTTGGAGACTTTTAGAAGCAGTGATGAGAGAACTTTTCTCCTCCTCCCCTCCGCGAGCGGTGCAGTGCACCCCTCCCTCTTCTTTCTTAAAGCAGCCCGACTCACTGCCTCATTCAGCAGCGCACGCGCACACACACGCATGCACACACGCACGTGCGCACGCACGCACGCACGCACTAACACACACACACACACACACACACACACACACACACACACACACA
>NW_013954329.1:12410-15583 GCF_001266775.1 Austrofundulus limnaeus | reverse complement strand
CTTTTATGAGTTTTTGGCCATTGACTATCTTTAAATCGCTGCATCCTGGTACAACAGTCGGCTCTGGAAGCGATCGCTTTTTTCTATTTTTTTTTTCTTCTTTTTTTGAAGCGAGTGGTTGAAGCAAATGGAGCATAAGAGCCCCCTGGTGGCTGAAGAAAAAAATCCATGTATAAGCYGCACCGGWCYATAAGCCGCATGGTTCAAAGTTCAGGAAAAAAGTTGCGGCTTATAGTCCGAAAAATACGGTAATAGAAATTTTTCATGTGTGAAACACCTGTTTTCATGAGATGTGAAATACTGTTGTACTCTTCTTTACAGTATATACTGATTATATTTCATTTTTATATTTGCAGTTCCTTGACTTTTTGTTTCTGCTACTGTCTGCTGTAAATGCACTTTATATTGTCATCAATGCATGTTCCCATAGAATGCATGAGATTTGTGCTCTGCATTTGACCCATCACACACATAAGTGATGAGTATGACAATGAGCCACGGACACAAGATGTTTTACAGCTACCTTTGATAACGTGAAGTCTACAGGAGAGCTGTCATGAAAAAAGTGGACATTCAACCACCTCAACCTGTTCAGCATGTCAACACCTTGGATGAGTGTGGCAGTGATCCTACCTGTAAATAACCTTCTTTGGTCGTTCCTCTACTGTGTCCCAGAAGCGCGCATGTCGGATTAGGTTCTGCACTCGGTCATCCTGATCTGGTATTTGGTTCTCAGGCATCTCAGCCAACGAGAGGAGGGCAGGAGGTAGACCTGAGATCACCTTGGATTTGGTCAACCAAGCAGCCTGACGCACACCTGAGACATAAAAACGTGAAAATTACTAAATAAATACACATTAAAACTCAAAGATAGAAAAGATAAGATCAACACTCGGCATACATATGGATCTTAAGAGTTTTATCATGTAAGAAGTCCATAGTGCTGAGTCAGCATTCACACTATTGTTTTCCATTGGTTCTTTAGAACCTACAATAGATATTATAAAGTGGCATCCCTATCCTTCAAATACAAAAACTCAAAGAAATCATCTTTATACTTAAGAAAATTAGCATAGTACACATTAGGGTTGCGCGGTATACGTGGTAGATGGTAGAAACGGTATGAAGTTGGCCTACAGTAGAAATTTATACTCTACCGTCCTATCGTCATTACATCATCACACCTGTGTCAACATGGCTGCGAGTGCAGAGACAACTGAGCAGGAGTTCAAAATATAATGAAGAAATTCTAGCGTTTTAAAAAGCGTATAGACAGAATAAATCCTCAAAATTTCCTCCTCCCGCTGTAGAAAAGTTATGTCATGTCGCGGGATCATTTCCTCCCTCCCTCCCTCCCTCTCCTCTCCTCCTGCTGCACGTCGAGCAGAGCAAAGCTTTAACAACTGTAGTTTTTCACACCCAAATGTTGGAGAAAAAAAAATGTTTTATGTATTGTTACCCACAGAGATTATAAAAAAAAAAAAAGACGTGGACGTTTGTTCATTCATAAATCCATCTTGCTAATGTAAAGTCGGCTTCTGCTCTGATGATGACAATGATGAAGATGAGAGCGCAGCAGAGCAGCAGCTGATAAGTTCAGCAGGCAGAAGCTCATTGTTTGGCAGGCAGATATTAAAGCAAAAATGTTGGGTTTAATTAAAATTACAGTTTTCTGCAAAAACATGCTCTAAAAATGACATTATCTTAACTTTTTATAATTTTCTACCACGATATATACCGTTACCGTGAAGGGGTTCAATTTATATCGTGATATGAATTTGAGGTCATACCTCCCAGCCCTAGTACACACGATTTTACCCATTTTGTCACATAACTGGTTTTTGTACCTTATATGTTGGCCTGTCACGATAGCAAATTGTACTGGATGATAAATTGTCTCAGAAATTATTGCAATAAACAATAGTATTGTTGCAGACCAGTTTAAACTAATAAAATGATATAAACAACCCATTTATGGAAGTGTGCTTTAAAATTTACAGTGTAAAAAGAAAAAAAATAACTGTCGGCAATCCCAAGGCATCGCCAGCTGTGTGAAGGCGTCAGAAAACTGAAGACGCTCCTCTAGGTAAAGGTCTGTTCACTGGATCTCATGCTACAGAGGTTAGAGACCATTTCCCTGGCAAATACCAGGAAACCGACACCAGAAGTACGAAAATTATTGTCTTCATTTTAATTTATCATATGATTAATCTTTATTGTGACAGGCCTACGTATATATGCTTCTACATATTTTAACTGTTTACTTTTATCATCATAGATGTGCAAATTCTTACAGGTTAGGTTAGGTGCTCTTTGAAATTTGATAAAGTGCTCTGGATGCTATTGCTAAGGTTAGCTAAAACTGAAGAAAAAAATATATTGGTCCTACCTGTAGGATATTTGGTTATTGAACATACAAACAATTTCAATGCCACTGAAACTGGTCCCTTTTACATCACTAAAAATATTTTTATTGAATAGGGGTGCAACAATATATGTATCTGTATCAAACCGTTCAATACACACTATGTATGGAAAAATACAGATTTTTTAAATTTATTTTATCAACTTGTCTCTTGAAGATGCTCTGTGTTGAAGGATCAGTGGATCTGTGCTCCACTACTCCACCTAGGCTGCATTGTGTAGTGCAGATCCACAGAGAAACCTGCTGTTTCAGCAACATTTAATTTAAAAACTGTACTTTTGAGGTTAAACAAATGTTCATAATTAAATTCAATAAATTTAAAGCTAAGGGCGTGGAAATTTCTCTTTTTTGTATCGAAAAAATATTGAACTGAGACTAAATTATCAAACCGAAACGTAAATTTTCTATATTGTTCCACCCCCAGTATTTACACATTTATAAATCATGCAGCAACTACCCACCCTATACTGAATTTTATTAATTAATTTTTTTTAGCTCAGAAGAACTGTTATTGCTTTTATTACTTTTTATACAGCTTTTTACAATGTCTGCACTAACTTTGTTATTTTAGTTAGGGAGCCCTGCCCCATTTTTACTTTGTGCCTTGGCTGTGTCCAAAACGACAGGCCGGGTCCTCCGGAGGACCCAGACTACCCGGTCGCGGCGGGCCGGGTCCTTGGTAGACCGGGAAGACCGGAAAAAAAGAGGCTGTGAATTTGGACGGTCTAGCCACCCCACCACCCCGGCG
>NW_013954329.1:0-12376 GCF_001266775.1 Austrofundulus limnaeus | reverse complement strand
CGCCGGGGTGGTGGGGTGGCTAGACCGTCCAAATTCACAGCCTCTTTTTTTCCGGTCTTCCCGGTCTACTAAGGACCGGGCCCGCCGAGACCGGGGAGTCTGGGTCCTCCAGAGGACCCGGCCTGTTGTTTTGGACACACCCACATTCTCCTGTGTTTATTATGCACCTGACTGAAGAAACTCGGCACATAATGATGACGTTCAAGAGGGACGCCGCTCTGTCCCTCTGTAACGTTTTTTTTTTTAACAATCAAACATATTTCTTTATTACAAAATGTATTTTCTTTAAATTTTCTTTGTTTCTTATTCATACAAAATATGTTCACCCTGTGTGAATTTCCTGTCACTTAGCTGCTGATGCACCTGAATATAAGAACAGACAGACAATAAAGACAATTTACGAGACAATAATTTAAAAAAAGTATTTCAGCATGAAAGCTTGTGTGACCATGTCCAATAACATTACTACATCTCTGCTTTTTATAACAAACCAAACCGTGTGAAAAAAAATCGTGGAGTTGCGATTATTTTAGTTGGATGAACAGCTTTCTCAGTATAAACAAATGCGCTGGGAGAGCGAGGTACCCATCCAAGAAGAAGGCCGCACCAGTCTTCAGGAAGTGACGTTGTGATGTCAGGGGTCAAAGCTCACAGAAACCTTCCGTACCTCCTTTCCTGATAACTTTTATTTATTCATTTTATTGAAAACATTAACAAAAAAACAGGGCAAATAAACGTTACATAAAGATACAGTGGGGAGAACAAGTATTTGATCCACCGTTGATTTTTCATGTTTTCCCACTTGCAAAGCTTGTAGAAGACTGTAAATTTTAGTGCCCTGAGTGTCGTAGTGAGTGTGTGCACAGCTAAGTGTTTCACTAGTCTTACCTTCCAGCATATTCGTCCTCTGAGTGATCATGTAGCACACCTTTTCGCTATAAAGCGGCATCTCGATTTTAGGCGGAGGCTTGTAGTGAAACGGGTCATGGTAGTCCCTCTCCCAGTGCGGGAATACAGGCTTAGCAAGTCCCGGCACATAGTGCATCCTTTCTGCATATGTGATCATCTCCAGTCCGGGGATTACCACCTTCTCCCTGGGTTTCCGCGGTTGCTTGTCCTTTTTGGCTGCTAAACAGCAGCTGACTCCAAAATGTCTCCCGGCCTGAAGGCGGCTGAGTCCTCCACCATGTGTGGAGAGCTGTTTCAAACTCCGCAACAAAAGCTTTTTACCAAACAAAGGAGCCAGCGCTTTTAAACACGGTACAGTTTCTGGGAGCATAATGCCGGCTGTTCAACTCAAACCAATGTTTCTGAAGGAAAAATAAAGCGTTAGAGCTAATAATAACAGCGACCTCTCACTGTAGCAGCAGCGGAAATGCTTCTTCTTCTTCTGTTTTTATTTGGCGATTGACAAACAACTGTTATGTGCATTACCGCCACCTTCTGGATTGGAGTGTGGATCCATGACTAGACTAGGTAAAGCCTTGACTTTACAAACTATATGCACTAACTAGCAATGATACGACTACTACTAATAAAAAATAATATTAACTAAATATATTATATAAATAATATAATAATAATTATACATAAATATATAAATTGTGCAAGAATAAAAAAGATATGTTTTGTTTTAGAGACAGTAGACTATCAGAATCTGACATTAGGAATCAAAATATCAATGCAAAATAATCTCAACAGACTATTAACTGTAAAGTATCTCTGTGCAGACAAGAAGCAGATGTGCATTTACAGCAGAATTATTTTAAACTTTAAGAGTAATAATAGAGCAAGTGATTGCTCAGATTATTAATAATATGTGAGCCATCACATCGAAATGAGGATTAAGTCCAAAAGTTATATATAGAGAAAAGGCTAAATATAGTGTTTCGACTAAAATGTTAACAAAAATTGTATTTTTGTCAAAATGTAATGAATAAAAGCCTTATCAATGTATCATTTGAATGAAATGCCTGAAATATAATCATAAAACTAAAATTTGAAGCACTTTTTTGAGCAGTAGTAACAAAGAAATGATTTTGTGGAAAAACGCCTTAAAATTTTCAGATTTTCTCTGTAAGTTAGCAAAGTTTTGTTTCTTTTTAGCTGGRAAATCTCAATATTCAAATATAATTTGAGGTTTCCTCTTTATAAGRACATCAAAAATTCCTCATTAAAATGACAAAATTAGGATTCAGACCAAATATTTRTGTATTATTGTAACCAACAAGACAAATAAAGTCATATATATGGATTTAATTGTGATATCTGAATGATCCAGGTATCAAAATGTAGCTTTTAAAGCCAAGAATCTGAAAATGTAATTAGGTCATTTTGACCGAATTTGACTTAATCCTCATTTCGATATGATGGGTCACATATAAATGAGTTGTAATGCAAATAATTGTTCAGATGAGTAATGGCAATGAATAGTAACAGTACAAATGATTGTGCAGCAGCAGGTGTGTAAACACTGTGATTTTTGTCCTGATGCATCTCAGTAATCCAGGTAAAAAATCAAAAAGAAAAAAATTGTATAGGTCTTCTGGACGGGTTCTTCTTTAATGAAACGTTTCATCTCTCCTCCAAGAGACTTCTTCAGTCTGAGAGTTTCAGGCAAAATTCAGGCTCTTAAGCCCTGCCTCCATGTGACTGATACTCACATCACATGGCTATCGTTGACACCTAATTAACACCTATTGTGATTTTTGTAAACACTTCTTGTAATTTTTGGGCGTGGTGCTGATTATAGAGTCTGACAGCTGCAGGTAGGAAGGATCTGCGATAACGCTCCTTTGTGCACCTCGGATGCAGCAGTCTGTCGCAAATATCCTTATATACTGTGCATATAAAATAAAAATAAATATATATGTGATCTAAAGCATTATGGTTCGTTTAGTTACAAGGGATGTTAATGATGTTGATCTGTGTTTATTTGCTTAGACTTTTGCATGACTTGTAAATGCTTGTGCTCAGACTGAGAGGGTGACCACAACATGTAAAATTAAAATCAGCAAGTGGACACATGACAAAAGAATGTGATGATGCTCAACCTCCAGATGACAGTGATGCTGTTGATTACAGAGATAAAGATGAATGGCCATGTGATAATATTGTATAAACAATAACTTGAGTTAGACTCTTTTATCAAAAAGAAAAAAACAAGGACCTAATTTTTTATTTTTCTACCTGAATTACTGAGCTGCATCAGACTCCATTATGACTTTGATCATGAAAGTTCTTTGCAGAAATGTGACAAAATTATGACACTTAAGCTTGGAAGGAGCTTGAATGTTTGATTTTTATGTTTATTAAAATTTTATGTAAACAATTTGATTGTGAAGGATCTTCAGAAGCAAAGTCAATGAGATACATACCAGCAAATAAGCTTCAAGAAACAGAAATCAAAGCACTGAAGGGGATGTTGCTGTTAAGGAGAATGCATTTTATTTTCTCATCCTCTTGTGTTTTACTGCCAGAGAAGCCAAACTAAGGAGGAGGATGCCAGTTTTTCCCAGAATCATCCAGAACCACATCTGACCCTTCAGACCTGCATGAACACAAATGGAATATATGTTCATCTAAAACCTCTGCAGAAACACAGGAGCAGGAACATATAAGCAACCGATACATTCATCGTTTAAGAGACGAGTAAAAACACCAAAAAATGTAGACCCAACTACAGAAAATGGCTAAATAGGTAAAAGCTAACACAAAACAGCAAAATGTGTAGCTAAAACTAGCAGAGCAGTAGCTAAAAGTAATAGTAACAAATAACTCAAAGTAGTACATCAGTATCTAAAGCTAAAATGAGCAAAAGAGTAGCTAAATACAGAAGGTATAGTTATAAATTGTGAAATAATGTTTTAATGCATGAATGATTTAAACAACAGAAAGGATGAGAAGGAAGTAGCTGTAAAAAATGTAAGAAAGAAAATATGAACAAATACAAGAGAAATGTTGCCTCAGCATTTAAACTATAACTAAAATGTTGTCAAACCTTTGTTTGTCTGCCTTTCTTATAACCTAAAATTATTTTGCTGTTAAAGGTATGGTCTCACAGGTTCAAATATAAAAGTGTTAGTTTGTAGTACAAGGAAAAACTCCTCAGCTGAATTATTTTCCATTAGAGCTCATCTAAGGCAGTAAAATTTGAAGCATCACAACTTAAAAATAAAGCAAAAAGGAACATAATCTAATCTCAGCCGTGTCATATTTTAGTTCAATATTTATAAAAATGATGATTTATGTATTGGCTGAATTGATAAGCTGGAGACTCGCGTTCACTTCACAGTTAATAAAATATAGATGTGCAGCTAATTAATTTTTGAGTTTCTTTGAAATTCAACAGTGATTCATATAATACTTTATTAACAAGCAGTCACACAGAGAGAATGAAAGTACCTTCCAATGAGACACAAAAGAACAGCAAAGTTAAATAGCCACAAAATAAGTATGATATATTTTCTCACCTTGGGTGCAGTAAAGTTTGGGAGGGCTAGTTGTGCTCAGACGAGATGGTTTTGTCATATTTTCTGGAGAAAGGAAAAATCGACAATGAGAGCTTAGAAAATTTTAGGACTTCAAACATCTTCTTTTGGAAGCTGAACAACTGCTGTAAAACAAAGTAAGCTAAAATTAAACATCTTTAATTTATCTAACCCACCTAACACATGCACATAGAACAAATAAATACTTTTATATTTATCTATTATATGAATATATGAACTTTATGTCACCTAAATCACCCAGACATGCGAGTTTGGCTTTCTTCACCAAAAAAAAAAAAAAAAAAAAAAAAAAAAGTCAGGGAAAACCATTTCACAGCAGCTAAAATTGCCTGCTGCTAAAGTTTTGCCACTGTTTGTCTACTAGCCAAATGTCATTGGATATATTTGATTATTATGCCTGATGGTAATAATAAAAAATAAACATTAGAAAAACCATAAGCCTTCACAGCACTCTGTTGCTTGGGCCTGATAAGAGCAGGAAAGCTTAAATTTGCAAGATAAAGTAGGCAAATCAAGAGAATGCTAAAGCCAAAATCAGGGGAAAAAACAGCTAAAATGATCAAATTTTTAAACAAAAGATGCAAAATTTTAGCTAAAAAAATCCAAACTGTAGCTAAAACTTAGATTGCATAAACTGTCATTAAAAGTAGTAAAGTCACAGCTCAAAGTTAAAAGAATGGTAGCTAAAAAAAATCAAAACTGTTTTTGAATGGTAAAAAGTAGCTTAAGAAGACAAACATGGAGCCATTATGCTCAAGCAGATTTCAAAAAGAACAATGTTTAATGAATAAAATTAAATCTTCAGATATTCTTTATAAGATTAATTTTGATGAAAATTAAATTAGATTTTGTCAAGCTCTGAGGCAGGAGTTGAACCCAAGAGGCAGGCAGGTTCAAAGGAATAACAAGGTTTTATTATTTACCAAAACCAAAGGGCTGACGTGGCAGCAAAATAACAAAACCACAAGGAATGCAGGGAGCCGCTAGGAGAGCCAAAACTAGAACGAAGCCATACAATGAACCAGGAAGGAAACAGTGACAAGAGACCAGTATAAACACACAGAAGGAATGAGGATGATGAACTGCAGCTGCGAAAGGACTGATTACAAATAACAGACAGGAGAGAAATGATCTGAGAACTGAGGACTGTGAAAGAGCAATGGCATGAAACGGACACAAGAGGGATACACAGACCACCGATCCTCACTGATCTTTAGAAAAATATAAAACTGGCAAAAAAAATAGTTTTCCTTTCCTGATTGATCTACACATTTTTATTTATGAATGGGTAAAATGTGGTAGTTAAAAAAGATCAGACCAACCTCTAATATTAACGGAGACTGTAGGGCTGATTGTATCCGGTGGTTGGGTCTTGCAGGAGTAATTTCCAATGTGTGCCTCTGTGGCAGAGTTGATGTTAAGGTTCAGGGTCACGTTGGGCTGGCTGGAAGTCATATTTATCAGGCATTCTCTACCCTAGAAGATAAAAACTGACTAGTTTGACTAGTTTTACCTTAAAGCACATAAATTACTGGTGGTTGTTGATAATGAATATCCAGTTTATTCTGGTTTAAGCTTTTGTTTAGTTCAGAGGTGGCCAAAGTGGGGCCCGTGGGCCAAAATTGGCCCGCCAAGCCATTTGATTTGGCCCACCAGCAGTTGTCCTGGCTACTAGGTTGTATTCTCCTGTTTTATGTCGAAACACTATGTTTCCACTTAATCCTTCCAACCACTGGTCCCAACTAAGGGCTGTAGTGCAGAAAGTCTTAACTCATGGCACTTACTTTATCTTTTATATTAAAAATAAACATAAAATGCAAGTAACTAGACATTTAGATTCAATTTAAGCATACACCTAGATTTGCACATTTAATAAGATCACAAATAGGCTTACTCAAATTTTACTTTAGGAAAAGTCCCATGAGCTTTTGCTGCTCAACTGTACGTCAGATTTTCTGCACATCCATTGGCTAGCAAAAATAAATAAATAAATACAAACAAAAAAATGTGGGCCACCACACTGGCTGCTAGCTTAATCATAAAAATACAACTTTGCTAAAAAAAATTATTTGCTTTTCAAGTATTATATTATTACATTTGGCCCGCAGCCCTCAGATTTATTTTCATGTTGGCCCCCTCAGGGAAAATGTTTGGGCACCCCTGGTTTAGTTTAACAGTTTTATGTCAGCTTTGATAATTTGTTACCAATAATTAAAGGGGCAATCTGGCAACTTTTGAAAATATGATTTGTCAGGTATTATCAGTCAAAGGGCACGGAGGATGAAGTAAAAAGCATGTCTTTATCCAGGCTAGGCTAATGGCTAGCCAGATAATGGATTTGTGGTTTATTGTTTTTTTGGGCTCAAAAAAAATTTTTTTTAAACTCTCACAGATGACATTCCAGTGGCTTTTGATTAACGGAGAAGAAGCAGCTGCATCCACTTTTTCTAAAGTGAGAATGTAAATGTGTGTTTTTCTTACCATATTGTTTGACTTACAAACATGTTATCACTTCCAGCAAAAAAAGCAAAAGCACATATTGTTTATTGAGTGGGCGTAGTCGTAATTTAAATTTCTTATTCACAAAAAAAGGAATGAAAAATATTCCTTNCACACACACACACAGCTTTGAGTTGTTTCAGTCCAACCTTTACTACACTTTCCTACCCAGACTGTTCTGCTGTTGAGATGGAAAAATGTTGATGAAAAAATATATATTTTTAAGTTATCAAATTGTGTTGCATATTTTCTTGGTTATGGATCATACAGGATACAATAAAAACAATGAGATCCTTTTAAGCAATGTTATTGACATTGACAGGGAGCTCATTCAAGACGAGTATTTTTGGGTTGGACTAAATTAAGCCTACAAGTAAAAGTTTTGGAAATGTTTCTATACTATTTAAATAAATTGTGCCATGGTTTATTGAAAGCAAACAAACAAAATAAATATGTGCCATCTTAAAGAGTTGTTTGAAGCCATATCTGCCACATGTGAGTCCATTGCAATACCTATCACACCAAATCAGCATGGGGAGCATTACAATATTTTGTCATTTCTTATCTGGCAACCCTACACAGTTATGTTCTGCATGCATACATTCCAGTGAAACAGATGGTGTTTGGTTGAGAAAACATAAACAAAATGTGTGGTGCAAAAGTGTAGAGGTGTAATATTAGCTAATCTAGCATTTTTCAACACTTATTGGACCTTTTGTTTTTGTTTGTTTCAAAAGTCTGGAAAAACATTTACAGCTAAGCTCTCATTTGGTTAGCCATTAGACTAGCCTGGCCCTTTTCAGTCAGACAAGGGACTAACTACTGATAATTACTGGTAAAGGTCCTGCAATGGTTTAGTGTTTTATCAAGCCCCAAGGACTCCAGAGTACTTCACACAACTACAGTGTAACTACAGCTGCCCTGGGGCCAATTGACCCTCTCACCACCACCAGTAGGCAAGGCAGGTGAAGTGTCTTGCCCAAGGACTGAGATGGATGGAGCAGAGAATTGAACTGGCCACCCATCAGTTAGTGATCAACTCCCCTAACCACAGCCGCCCAGAAAGAACATTGCTTTAAAAGTCATCGGACCACCCCTTTTAAACTTTAAACTTCACGTCCCAGTTGATGCTCAAACATGCCTGATTTCCATGTTCCCTCCACAGCTGTGCAACATGGCTGCCACCCAAACACGTGAACTTGCAGCTGAGTTTGAATGCTGCTCCACTTTGAAGCATCAGATCTCCAGGAGAAATTTGCACGAGAGCTCGACCATAAACACCTGCAGAAACACAGATGAAAGGATCACAGATTTCATGTAACAATTTGTTCTTATTCCTTTCAACTTGAACAGGAAGTACACGGTGTCAGTTTTTTATGATAGAGTTGAACCAAGCATCCCATTCAACTCTCACCTTCGTCTTCCCACAGGTTGTTTCTAGTTCCTTGGATGATTTTGTCGCTTTGTAAATTAAGAATTACGTAACTTTTTAACCCCTGAGTCTGACTCGTCTCAGTTCATGTGCTCTGGGATTTTGTAGATCAGACTCTGGTTAGAATGTTTCAGCCAAACCCCCAGAGCAAAACTCACAGATTATTCAGAACAAAAGAACAGATGATCAGGCAAATATAGTAAAAGAATAAAGCGAAAATTTTACTTGAAAAATGGGAAAAATAGGAACTGAATTATGTTACAATTATTCCAATCAACTTGTTATGGAGATTTTTTAAAAATATACAAACTTAAAATTTTAATTTCATCCCCCACCACCATGCTCTTCGCTGCAAACCGGACATGACTGGGAACCACTGTCCTGTGTGATTAATGATCTGTTAGATGGTCATATCGTGCTTTTCTAAGAGATTTTCAAAGAGTTTGTGATCATTTCCCTCTACCAGGAGGCAGCCTGTAAGAAGATCCTGAACCTGAGGAAGGGCAGGCTGTCGCTTTCTGAATTCTCCACCGTTTTCCGGACCACCACACAGGAGGCTAGCTGAGACGAGAGAACACTCAGAGGTACTTTTACCAATTCTCTCAAAGAATGTATTAAGGGCCAGCTCGCTATGAAGGATAAACCCGAGTCTCTGGTCAAACTAATAAATCTAGCCCTTCAGATCCATAATCCACCTCAGGAACGCAGAGAGAGAGGAACTACAAGACCTATTTCCAGGTTCCAGCCACTTCTGGTACCGGTCGAACAGTCGACAAAGAGTTGACAAACAATTCTGATCCTGAACCTGTGCAGACTGGGACAGCAATGGATAACAGCAGGAGAATGCATTCACGTGGAAAGAGGAAACCTTTCGTAGAAGCGTGCCAGGTCCGGTCAGTTTAGGTGCTCTGGGTTTTTGCAGCACAGACTCTTGTCAAAAACAAAATCCATAACATAATTTCAGAAATTCTATCAAGCTATTGTTGTAAAACAGCAAGTTTAAAACTGTGACAATATAAGAATTAAGGATTTGCCAACAGTTTATGTTACATGTAATATTAGAACTAATTTTACAGCTCCAGTAGCCTGGCCATTCTTCTGTGCTCTGCTGGGATTTCTCCCATAGACAAGGATTTCTAACTGGGCCAACCAGCGAACAGGAGGAGGAGTTGTGATGACTTGAATTTTCTGCCTGTTTTAGTCCGCTTGTAATTAAGCAACGGCAGCGCAGGAAGTGATGAAGCCATTCAGTCCGTCTTGAGAAGGCTTCTAAATTAAATTAAAATTGTCTCACAAAGCCTGAAGCACTCATTTAAAGACATTTCCTTCGGCTCAGGACGTCTCTCTTCCCAGCAGTGGATGGTTGTTCACAGAGCACGCTACGTCTGATTAGCTTCTTAGCTTTCTTCACGATCAAGCTGGTGCACTACACGTGTCACGGCCAAACGTTAGCGATTGGTTAAAATCAGATCCAATCATTTTAAACTTCAACAGAGTCCACGTCTCGAGCAAGAAATTGTTTCTCAATAGTGGAGCAAAGTGAAGAACAAGAAGCTGTTTTTTTAACAGGCTGATCTGTGTCTTGTGTTCTGGGTTCTCATTATCATCTTTTCCAAAGTTCAACTCCACCTTCTCCTGATTCTTTTTTTAAGGGGACAGTGCAATTTAATAGAACATGTGACAATTCATAGGTTAAAAAAGCCAGAATTAGCCAAACAGCTAATTCATTCGCACACCTGTCTGTGCTCAGTAATCACCCACGTGTTTTCACTTTACCCAGCAGTATCGTCCGTTCATTGTATTGTTCTGCCCTGGTTTCCTCCCGTGCACTCCTGTCGCTTGCTTGTATTTTTGTTTTGCTGCCACGCCGGCTTTTTATTTAATTACAATTCTTAGTTATTTTTCTCGAGTCTGCCTGCATTCTGGGTCCGATCCAGGCAGGATGGAGGAGCCACTCCCATTACATTTGGACTTAAGTCTAGTTTTTTAGGTGATTGTGTGTTTTAAGTTGTATTTTGTCTGACTTTTATTTTGTGCAATAAGGCCACTACTGAGAATGCTATTTGTTTTTCATTAAGTTAAATCAGTTGAAAAAAATCAGCATTTGTTTATCACTCATTGGAGAAAATCATTTGGGTGGTGTTTTGCTGCATCAGTTTGATGTAGCAGGGTATGAGTATTATTTTCAGACTGGATGTTAGACATTTTTTTTGTATTGATAAACTTAATGGTTAGCTGTAGCATTGAATAGCAACCATGCACAGCAGCTTTAGTGCTTCTATGTTAATTGTACCACCAACTGCTAAAAGACTTTATCACGTGCATGGTATTGGCGATACTGCCCTCAGTCAAAACAGGGACACAGGTTACAGCCAGTGTTGACAGATTTTGGCAACTAAGCTTTTTTAAAAACATATTAGGCTGAAAATAACAGCTTTGAGTGAGTTGTTAAAATTTGGGCCGCTTTTCATCACATTTGGCAGGTTTTTAGAAGCTATTCATAGGAAAATTATATGAAAATATCAAGTGTCACCATGAAATGATATTGGTTAACGTCAGTTAAATGCCCCAAAAGAGACTGCCAAAAAATAAGAAGGCTATTAGTTGACTGTTGTTATGCATGCTTGCAGCTAACCCAGACACCACCACCCACATACTTTCAATCTGTTTCTTACACGTTTTCACTCTAACGATGTGTCTCTATCAGTTTAAAACAGAAAAAAAAACAACAGTCTTTTCAGAGGTACAATAAAAAATTGTAAATACAGTGGCTGTGTCTCAATTCATGGGTTGAAGCTGATGTCGACCGCGGCCCACATTTGGCCACACCCTGTGTGGACCATAGACCGCTTGCGTAGGCTACATAAACAGCTGTGAAATGAGATAGTCTAGTCTACGAAAGACATACGTTTACATAACTACACGGTGCCCTGTGACCATGGTCATACGTTTTATATCACTTCCCTTCAGTTGTTTCTTTCATGGTATAACTTCACAAAAAAATTATTAGAAAAATGGGACACGTGAATAAATAAAAAGCAGTAATAATTTGGGTTTAACTCCAAATTGGAACAAAGTATGCATATACTATAAATATGTATTTTACTAATTAAAAAAATAGTTCAAAGTCTCACCATGAGTAGAAATCAAACCCAGCAGACTTAGCAACACCAGCATGTCTGTGATTCTTCCCAACAGCATCTGCATCTAGAGCTCCTGCTTATGTTTCTCAAACCTGACAGAGCCAAACTGCTGACTAAACACACAGACAGGATGTAGAGTTTTGCATTTTTTTACTTGATGAAGACTAACAAGTGTCAAACAAGAGCAGGAAGAGCTTCTGCTGATAACACCCATCATAACGGTCTCTCTTATCAACCTGCACACTGTGCGTCAGAGAAATGAACCAAAAAATCCCTTCACAACTGACGAGTTAACAGAAAAGAAGAAACAAAAAGAAAATGAGAAAATACAGACCTTTTAAAAATGAATATCACCCGCAGCATTTGACTTTAGACTAAGATCATCTTGCATCCGAAATAAGGTTACAGTGGTTTTGGTCAAAAAGTGTTAATTAGGTAATGTGTGATGTTGCACGATCTTGCAAGATGTTACTCAGGTATGCTTTGAGGATGACTCTAGATATCTCCACATCAGATTGTAGCTAAAAATGAATGGAGTTATAGCCCTTTTTGCATTTTCCAAGTTTGATTAGCTGTGGCAACTATCTTTGTTTGACTTCAAATAGGAATCGGTTGTAGATCTGTCCAGTGGTTCATGAGAAATTTTGCTAACAGACAGACAGCGTTGACTACAAATAATGCCAACGTTTTCAACAAAGATCTTGTGCAATTTGTTAGCACTCAGCAAATACCACAGCAGAAGTTGGGTAAATATCTGTAAAATGACTATGGTCTGTGTTTTTATCTTATAT
>NW_013954328.1:30114-31922 GCF_001266775.1 Austrofundulus limnaeus | reverse complement strand
CAATTACATAAAAAACTGACATCAGCAGAAACAAATGACAAACTACAAAGAACATGTAGCAAAAAGAAAATTATACAATAAACAAGGCACTCAATAATCAATATCATTTAGGATCAAACGTAAATTTTGAAGATGCAGCTGAGTGGATTCTGCCTTCTTATTTTTTGTTAACCTCAAAGTATTCACATATAAATCAAAGTCTACTAAGAAAACATAGAAGTTTGGGAGGTTAAACTTTTATCAGTACATTCAAACCTGAAAATAACATCTTTAGGCCTAATTTGAATAGTGTGTTTAGTTTTATCCTTGACAAATTTCTCCATGTCCCTCCAAAACCCAGAGTGAGAACAATTGCAAAATAAACACAATCTAGCCTCTGATTCAGCTTGACAAACGGAACAATTTTCATCAATATCCTTAAACTTTGACCACTGTTTGATACATGGGAAAACGTGTAAAATTTTGAAATTAAGCTCTTTTATTTTATTTGAAATACAATATTGAAAGCGAGACATCCATGTTTTTTTCCAACATCTTTTAACAAACTCTGCATTCCAGAAAAACCTTCCTCTGAGTGACGCTAAACTTGAACAACAGAGAACCTTCCTTATGTGCAAGTTTGAACATTTCTTCTCTAATATTTCAATTCCCCTAATTGTTGATGAAGGTAACTCATGGTGGTTCTGTTTACAACGTGCTTCGGCCTCTACGTCATCACGTAATTTGTTTGTGACCAATGAGCGCTCAGATGGGGCTCCGAGCTAAGGGATTTGACAGTCTGAAGCTGATCCCCGGGTTGGACTTCCTCAGTGGGACAGAAACCATGGCGGCTGCTGCTGCCTGCGGACCCAACAGCTCGGTCCTGACGGTGCCGCTCGGTACCAGAGAGCACAGCCGGAAGAACCGGGAGAACTCCCGCCGCAGACAAGCCGCTCTTCTGTTCCTGAACAACATTTCTCTGGACGGACGGCCGGTTCAGAACAGTTCGAGCCAGAATGGATCGAGCTGCGACAACAAAGAGACCCCGTTAGATGGACCCAGCTGTGGTTCGGCGGCGGCCACAGCTGATTCCTGCTCGGAATCCGAACCCACGGTCAGCTACGGGCCGTTAGCCGGGTTCTCCGGGTCACCGTGCGGTGGGGATGTCACTCCCAACCTGAGGACCGGACTCACCGTTATACCGCCCATCCTGGTCCTTCCATCCGAGCCGGGCTTTAACGATGCGGGGAGCGCGGAGGTTCTGCTCGGGTGTCGCCGAGGTTCGGTTCCGTCCCCGGGCAGCAGTAACCTGCTGTCTCTGTCCCCGTCCAACACCAACCTGCTGCCGTCCCCGCTGGGTCCACGGAAGTCCCCCACACTGCTGTCTGTCCAGAGCTGTAACTCTGTGTCATCGGAACCGAGACCCAGGTGAGCGAGTCTGCTTGGCTAAACCCGAACCGGGTCATCAGAGGGGGATTCCAGGGCAAACTCTGAGGAAGTTAACTTTGAGTTGAGTTTCTGGGGTCCATCTCTGAGCTAACAGAACCTGCTGATGGAACCGAACTGGTTCTGTTGGACGGATCTAATGGATCCTAATGAAATGATGACAGTGGGAACATTCATATCAGCTTTTAAACCAGTTTCTGGTTCTGGTCTGATGAAGTGTCAGAGTCCCTGATGAGCTGAAGACAGGAAGTGGACTGGTTTTAGGTCCAGTCAGACCAAAACCGACCAGTTTTTGCAAAGAAAAACATCTACAGGTATAACAAAAACAACAACCGCACACAGGCATTTTCAGGCTGGAAAACAAACAAACAAACAAACAAACA
>NW_013954328.1:23539-29114 GCF_001266775.1 Austrofundulus limnaeus | reverse complement strand
CTTCCAACCCGTTCTACCTCTAGAAATAAGTTACTTTTCCCCCTCTCCTTTCCTCCTGCTTCACAGCAGGCGCTTTCATGTCCCCCCCCCACCCCCTCCCCGCGGGTGCTTTTATTTTTTTCTGTCAGGCTGTCAGAGCGCTACTCCTCCTCTGTCCGGTGCTGGTGTGGGGTGAAAATCCTCCACCTCAGACGTTCAGAGATGTAACTGTCTGCGATACTGTGGTCACTCTCCATGTAGCATCAATTATGCTAATGCTACCTGTCACGTTCTCTCGTCCTGGCCACACCTCCGCTCTCTAACCCCCCCACCCACACCCCCTCCCCTACCCACTTTGATGCATTTTTCAAATTTCGCCTTGGGGCGGAGTTATCCTTTCACAGATACACTACACTAAGATACACTTTAACGGGCAGCGCTCCACTTCAGTTCAGCTGAGTTAAGCTCTACACATCTTTTGGTTCGTCACTACCCACTTCATTTGGGAAAGCTCACTTCTGTGCAGGACATGATCAACTCCATCAGTGATTATGAACAAGCAGATGGAGCTAAGAGATGAGCTGTGATCTGTGCCATTTCATGGAGCTATTTAATGAAAGAGCAGAAAGTTTTTAAAAGGAAATTAAGAGATCTACATGCATTTCTAGGAGGGATTTAATTTTAAATTGTATTACATACAGTATTTTTCAGTGTAAAAGTTATGAAATCCAAAAGTCATGGCTCTTTATTATGAGGCAATATCTTTTGAAATTTGAATTATTACAAAAGCACAAATGACACAAAAAAGTAGTTTGGTTGCAGACAATATCTGCAAGAAACTAAAAACAGGAAAACAATAGTGCGAATGCTGCTATTAAGCTTTAAAGAAGAAATTTTATGAATGTTGAAATTTTAGGCAGAGGTTGTATTCAATTCAATTTTTCTGCAGAGATGTTCTGGTTACAATTTAGTAAAAATTCTTGTCTTCCTGTTTGTATCTGCAGAAGTCGGAACCTTTCTGGTGGTTCTCCAAGACCTCAGCACACCAAGAAGATCCACTTCATCAAAAACATGAAACAATACGACACCAGAGGCAGCAGGTGAGGCTCAGACACAAACTGATTTGTTTTGTACCAGAAGATAAGCAGTTAATGCAAAATTCTCTTTTTAAATCAAAATCAACCTTTTCTGTCCGACATCAGTTGTTCTATAATTAGATTTGATTGTATTTCACCTGCCTTATTTCTTGTGCGTGTCTTTTTGTTGTGCGAGAGAAAATCTAAAGATAAGAGTTTAAATATAGCCCTCATAGTTCCACTGCTGCAGCCAAGTTTAAATGCTTTTTTAGTTGTTGTGTAGGAGTGTGTTAACCTTTCCAGTGAATACACATAACCACAGACAGCAGGTTGGAGCAGCCAGTTCAAATCACGGCTATGAAAACATCTGAATTCCTTCTGATGTGACCAAAAACCAAAACAATGCCTGATTTATTTCACTCAAATATATTTATTTGATTTATTTTATTTGGTGAAAGTGTTGCTGTTTGTTTCAGGAGAAAGTAAATGCCCAGAAAGCACTTTGAGACTTGAGGTTCTGTTTCAACCTAGCAGCTTGGTCCTGGGAGTAAATCAGTGTTGTCCACTCAGAAAAACTTTTTTTTTTATTATTATTATTGTTTTTTTAGAAGTATAAAAATGAATTAAACTTATTACTTGTTTGCAGGGTCTTTTTATACATCCTGTTAGTCAAAGGTGATATCATGATGGTTCAGTCTCTAGCATTCTGCTGACARACGCAGGTGTGCTGTCTTTACTTGGAAACATTTTCTGGACAATTATAATAAATTGAGCATTTGGTTTGTAAACATTTCTTGCAGTTGCAGGAAGTTCTTTATCCTCCCAAAATGTGGAGAAAAAAAACKTAACAAAAATAAATATGTATATATGCATACATCCAGATATAAAATACCTGGATCTGGATTATGGACTACCTGACTGGCAGACCACAGTATGTACAACTACAGCTCTGTGTGTCTGACAGACTGCTCAGGAACATTGGAGTCCCACAGGGAACTGTCCTCTTCCTTCCTCTTAACACCCTACACCACAGATTTCAGTAACTGCACAGAGATCTGCCATCTTCAGAGGTTTTCTGATTACTTGGCATCAGTTGATGTATCAGCAGAGGTGATGAGGAAGAGTACAGGGCGATGGTTAAGGACTTTGTCTCCTGGTGCAAGCAGAACCATCTACAGCTCACCTTGACAAAGACTAAGGGTGTATTCAGACCAGGAAAGTCCTTTGGTCCAATTGTTTGGTCCAGACCAAAAATGGACTTTTTTTTTTCTCGTTTGGTGCAGTTTGCATTCACATAGTGCTTTTTTGCAAATGAACTATAACTGGTAAACAAAGCCACGAGTGTGACGATCATTGCTCCCATTGGACAAAAAAAGGACGGGGGCGGGACTGAGCCACAGATCCAGAAGAAAACAAGGAAGTCCTGCATGCTGCGGTTCTGATGCRCACATTTTTGCTGATAGTACAACTGCAATAGCATTTCAAATGTCAGAAGAATATGTCCTGCAACCCAAAGGAGACGAGGTGCGCTGTGTGTTCTGACCCACAACATGCCGGCAGTAGAGCTGCTAATAGGAGACGACGAAACAGGTATGTTTTCAGTTTATTTAGCTCAGCAACGGTGGCCTGTGAAGTCCAAAAAGGTGCATGTTTAATGCAGTTGGTTCAGTTAGAGTCCGGTTTGTATTCACACCAGAAGCAAACCGCACCAGAGTTCGTTTGGAAGCAAACTGAGACCACCTAAGCAGGTCTCGGTCTGGTTGTTTGATCCGCACCAGAGTTCGCATGAGTGTATTCACACCTGCACAAAAGGTCCGGACCAACGCTGGAAATGTACTCTGGTTCGTACGACCTAAGGAACTGGTGGTGGACCTGAGGAGGAACAAGGTACCAATGACCCCTGTGTCCATCAGGGAGGTCAACGTGGATAGTGGAAGATTACAAATATTTGTGGGTACCTTTTGACGATAGACTGGACTGGTTTAAAACCACAGACGCCATCTACAGAAAGGGCCAAAGTCGTCTCTACTTTCTGAGACATCTGAGGTMCTTCAACAGCTCCCGGATGAATGCTCAGGATTTTCTGAGCCTGTGGTGGCGAGTGCCATCCTCTATGCTGAGGCAGCAGACTGAGGGGGCAGACGCCAACAGACTCAACAAGCTGATCCGAAAGGCAGGAGATGTTGTGGGAAGAGAGCTGGACTTTCTGACGACAGGGTCAGAGAGGAGGACACTGTCAAAGCTGCAGGGAATCATGGACAGTGGTCACCACGAGTCACAGAAGCACATTCAGTAAGACTCATTCCACCAAAATGCATCACTGTCACAGGAGGTCAATCCTACCAGTGTCTATCAAACTCTAAATTATCCCTTAACATGTAAAATCTTAGATCGTCTGTCCCTTTAATAAGTCTGTGGATTTTGTTTTATCAAGGATACTTTACTCAAACTTGCAATATCCCTTAAGATCATCTCTTCTTATATCATCTTATCCCTTAAGGGATCTTTTTACCTAACCATATTGCTATTTCATAAATTTTTATATTCCTATCTTATACTGTTTACATGTACATGTGTGTATTTTGGTTTTCTCCACAGTGTTTATACTTAATTTTATTATAGTGTGCTTATCTTTTATTCTCTAATTATTTTACATGAATGTTGCAGCTGTAATAACTGTAATTTCCCTCGGGGATCAGTAAATTATTCTGATTATTTATATGGCAAAAGCTCCTTCCACTTTGCTGCTCCCTCAGACTGGAATAATCTACTGCAGAAAGACTTGAAGTTGAAGGAGTTGGGTCTCTTTTAAGGTTTTTAGGGCCATTCTTTAACAGTTTGTGCAAGAGGCATTTGACTGTAAATGTTTTCACTGATTTTGTGCTCTATTTTAGTCATACCTTACCTTCTATGAGTGTTTCTTGTGTTTATTTATTCATCATGATGTATTTGATTGTAGTTTAATATTTGTAGTTTTCAGTGGTGGGCAGCACTAATTCAAGTTAGTTACAGAAGTTCTAAAGCACACGTAACAAAAGAATCTTAGCAGAAGCTAATTCTAATGTGTAACTTTGCCTCAGAGTTCACTAGATTTTGTTTCCAGTGATAACATGAGCCATTCTTGTACTGCCAACTAGTGACATGACAAATTGCTTTTAATCATTGTCAATATATGTCGCGCTTTGAGGAAGTGATTTACAGAAGAGACTTTTGACTCATGGTGTTAAAATAAAAAGTTTTTGTGGATTGCAAGTTCTGCTGCTTCTTGGTCATTTTTCATATGTTTATGGTAGGGCTTCTGTAAGAAGGCATGCAATATATTAGTAATTATAAATGGTTTATTGGAGAACTGAAGTGAACAAACCATCTCTAAATTATCTGGTGTGCGCAAGGTTCGCTTGCTCTTTAGTAAATAAAACAAAACCATTTTCTTTATTTTATCTTTATTTCAACCATCATTAAAGACAGACYGGAAAAAAACCAAGATGCTCCTCCCTCTACGCGCCTCTAGTCTGGTCCTGGTCTGAAAAAAAAAAAGGTCCGTCATCTTGCTGGTCAGAGCGCCTCTAAATTATCTGGTGAATTAATTATCTGCTGTGCGCAATGTTCGCTTGCTCTTTAGTAAATAAAGCAAAGCCATTTTCTTTATTTTATYTTTATTTCACCCGTCATTAAAGACAGACCGGAAAAAAATAACCAAGACACTCCTCCCTCTTCAGACGTGTTCGGTTTGAACGGACATTTGTTGACAAGCAGCCAAAAATGCCCCTGAGAAAGAACTACTGCAGTAAACAAACCAAAATACACAGACACACAACTCTTCTTTGGAGTTTAGGTTCCTGAAATACTAAAGGCTGCTGTTCCTCAGAGACTGTCCGCCTTGCTGTGGACCAGCTGAGTCCAGGTTCTGATTAGGCTTGGGCAAAATTGTATCGTTTGCAATTAATCATCAGAAAAACTTTCATTGATTATTTTTTTGCCACCTATTGATTAATATGATTACTGGGGATTTCCCTGGTCAGTCCAATAGATGCTTCTCTCCGTTTCAAATATAACAGATTTTTTTTAATTAGTTAATTAATTTATCATAACTCCAGTTAAACTTAGTCTATCAACACAATTTAAAAATTGATGTATAACCTGAAGTCTATACTTTTGACACAATTTGGAACAGATTCCTACAGAGAGCAAATCTTTCCCCCTAGACTGATTTAAATTGGTCATGGACTAGGACATGCAGGCGTCCAGGGACTCCAGGGGATTAATCATTAAATTAAATACCACAATTAATTGTAATTTTTTTGCCAATATCGCCCAACCCTAGTTCTGATTGTACAAACTGAGTCAGGCAGACACTTGTTAACAAACCATGATTGCGTTTGTTTCAGAATCGTGTTGATCTGTGCTAAGAGGTCTCTGTGTGCTGCCTTTTCTGTTCTACCGTACGGAGAGAGCTTCTACCTCAGGTAATCAACACACACACACACACACACACACACACACACACACACACACACACA
>NW_013954328.1:10491-22539 GCF_001266775.1 Austrofundulus limnaeus | reverse complement strand
GATAAATGTAGTTTAAAATATTGTTACTATGCCCATGTTTAGTTGACCTGATAAAAATGTTTATCCTCCAAAAATAGTTGGGAACACAGGTCTCTGAGTTTGTGGGTCAAAAGCTGAAAAGTTTGGGAACCACTGCACTTTCGTTTCCAAAGTTGGGCTTGGGACCCAATTATGGGTCATGAAGCACCTTGGATAATCTCCAGAAATCAATTTAAAGGGTAATAAAATAATTGCTGATGTAATATTTTCCCTATAACTATTACAAAAACACACAAAAGTATAAATAAGTATTTATATTTGTGTACAAGCTGTTTAGATTGTCAAAAAGCCTATGTTTTTAAGGTTGTTAACGAAGCTTGTGTACTCAGACCAGTAATATTTGGGGTCACAAGCTTTTGCCATGGATATTTTGTGGGTCAGAAGATTAAAAGTTTGGGAACCACTGGTATACAGTATATTTTTGTTTTTTGTTTGTTCAGTGAGCCCACATTAAACCACTCCCGGAGGAGACACTCCTCAGGAAACATCTCCACCACCCTAGAGATGCTGCCAGGCCTGGAGGGCTTCCAGCTGGACTGTTATGGCAGGGTAGTTGTCCCAACTAAGTCACACTCACAGTGTTCCCATGTTCTTCTTTTAATGTTCAGATTCTGTTGGTTTATCTCCTCCTTCCACTGGTCTTTTTCAGTCTGTGTCATACGCTCAGTTCCTGTACCCCACCAATGCCCTGGTGAGGCAAAAACCATGTTCAACCAGTGAGTTGACATTACAGATTCCCATGTCCAGGAGCACACACAGCATGCTGGGCAGAACTTATCATTCCAGTCAACTGAACAGCACCGTGGGACTGGACCTGGGTAAGAAAAAGCACAGTCAGACAAACTCACACACACAACCAAAACCAGATAAACAGTCTGCTGGACGGATTAGAAACGTCAAACCTGGAAAAAACAGAAATGTATAAAAAAGTACAAGTAAAGTAAAAACTCTGTAAAAAAAATTAGTCATCTAAAAATAAGCGTAATATTATTAATGCTAGATTATAGTCTGAATCCTCACAGATTAAGTGAAATAATCGTACAGTGCAGTTAGACAATTGYACTTGGTAAGACTATTTGAAATAAGAAAAAATGTCCATGCTAACAAGATTAATAATCTGACACATTCTGCTTTTGCTAATAGTATATCAGTCTTAAAATAAGATAAAAAAATAACTTTTGGACAGGATATAAGATTGTAAGACTTAGTTAAATGGGCAGTTTTCACTGTGAACCTGTGAATTATTTTGACCTTAAACTGCTCTGCCTACTTTGCTAAATCCAGTTTTCATTTCTGATTCAGCACTTGCATCAGTACAACATTGTAAAGAAAAACTATTTCAATTTTGAAACAGTCAAACTGCAATAATGTGGTATTAAGATTCTACATCTATTGTATCTGTCATCAGTTACTGGCAGATTTGCTCACAAAAATGGCTAGGAAAGACCTACAAAGACATTTTATTTATGCCGCGGTCTCATCATGTTTACATGAAACAAATACACATGAAATATTTGTTTACTGCCATTAATCAGTACTGTTCTGTGGACAGATAATAATCTATGGATCAGATCAGATCAGATCAGATCAGATCAGATCAGATCAGATCAGATTAGCCAAAAATAAAGTTTTTAAACCTGAAAGCTGTGAATAAACAATTCAATTCAGTTTATTTATATAGCGCCAAGTCACAACATACGTTGTCTCAGGGCAATGTACATTTAAAAGCCCAGAGCAGGAGGCATTCCCAGTACGACGGCGTATTAGGGCCACTTTGCCGATGAAAAATAAAAGGAGGAGCAAATCTCTGAGGAAAAACTCAGAATTTCTGAGATTAATTTCAGAAATTTTCGAGAAAAAACAGGCAATTCTCTTATTTTGAAAAGTCGCAAATTTGCGAGAAAAAAACTCAGAAATTTCCATAATTAAAGGCAGAAATTTGCAACATTTAAACTAGATATTTTCTGACATGGTAAAGTCAGAAATTTACAAGAAAAAAACTTGTAAATTTATGAGAAAAAAATGCAGAAGTTTTCAGGAATGGCTAAAGGGTGATTCCACCTCTTTTCACTGCCTTGAGCTTCTTTAATCCACTCTAGTTTAATAACTAAAACACATAGAATTCAAACCTGGACTAGATTATTCTACATTGATCGCAGAATGTTTAAAACCAAGTGTGTGATTTGTGAAACATACATTCCGCTGTGGCATACGTCACTGCATGGGGTTCCTTCCTGCTGGAGTCTACACTCTGAAAAAAACTCTGATGCTCGTTTATTTGTCCACAAATCTGTCCCAGTTAAAGCTCCACACTTTGCTGCAGATAGACTCCTCCATGCAAAAAAGTTTTTGGTCGTTTGACCATCATTATAAAGGTCTGCTTCTGGGTGCAATGGTCGCATTCAGGAAGCGAGTAATTGGAGCAAAATGCAGCATCTGAGTGTTTTCAGCATAAACAAACACGCCTACAAACTTCAGACAAATCGCACAATGCTACACACAGAGCTCGGTGAGAAACAGTTTGGCCAAGGCCTTGTGTCAAGAAGCAGAGGTCTTGTCGGCACTCCGAACCAAATAATGTAATTTTCGTCATTCAGTTGCAACAAGAGCCGATTTCGGCACTCTGGAGGGAGTATGTAGAGGCCGTAAGTGTTGGAGTCCTAACTGGTGAGAGAACTGTCCCTCTGTGACCTTGAGTCACAGGAGGAAAGGTTCTGACTCTTGTTTGCGTTGATCCATCAAGCAACAGTTCAGATTACCCAGCATTTTTGGAGTCTCTGAAAGGTGTCTTGGAGAGGGTTTCATGCAATTCTGTCGCTCTACCCAAAGAAGTAGTAAAGGAACATCTTCAGGGCCTCGTTTGTAGGTGGGGCTTCCAGGAGCTGTGACCTGAAGATCATTGGTATCTRTTGTGGTGGCAACTGAAGGACCTGCTGGATGGCACTTGCAGTGATAGAGGCTGTCAGGCTGTAACACCAGCTGAACATGTATCTGTAAAACTGACTGAGCTATAGCCATGCTTATCTTGCTAATGTTAATTAGCTGTGGTGGTAATCTTAAAAGGATCCTATAACCTATAATCCTATAACTATTTACAAAGTGTTAAATTCATATCTATCCAGTAGTTCATTAGATATTATGCTAACAGATAAACAAGTTCACACACAGGCTAAATTATAATTCACTTTTTAGGTTCAGCACAAGCAATAATCAGAATCATCAAAACAAAATGATGACAGACAGTAATACTTAAATGTCCCACTTCCTCCAGCCTCTAGGAATAATAAAACTAGAAAATAAGATAAGATAAGATAAGATAAGAAAAGATACAACTTTATTGATCCCACAGTGGGGAAATTTGAACATTACAGCAGATCAAAACAGTGGAGTTGCAGTAACAGACAGCCTGCCGTGGCGCCAACTTAGAAACAAAGAAAAACTGAAAAACACACAAGGGAAGGGAAGATGAGGAAAAAAGCAAAAACATCATATTATATCAACACTTTGACAAACTATGGTGTTTATGAAAAAACTCTGCATAGAGCAAGTTTATTAGCCAGAGGAGTAAGTGAGTTTAAGGGGCCCCCAAGAATCCAGTCCCCAAAACCAGCACAGCTATAGTTCAGAAATATTGATGGAAACTGTTCATTTCTGTGCAGCTTTCAGCCAGCTCTGGAAAAAAAGGTTAGACGGGTGAGAGGAGGGGAGGAAGTTAAGGGGCAGAGCCTTTGTTGACACATCCAGCCAGGAAGAATTTAGTCAACAGATCAAGGCCATTGCCAGGGAGATCCAGATTCTGTAATCAGTTGTTTTGGGAACAAAAGAGACAAGCAGACGACAACAATTTTCCATCTGCTTTAGAGTTCCTGCTGGTACATCTCAAGGTGGCGATTCCAATCAGGCGATTGGTTTGGATAAATTCCGCCGAGCCGAATCTATCAGATCCTCCAAGATCAATTCCATCTGTCCAGCAAATTCCAGGGACCACAGCCGGCCCACGACCTTCAACAGAACTGACCGAGTCCAGCTTCGCTCAAGGCAAAATGCCCGAGTTCTGATAGAATACGGCCACCCATCGAATTGGTCAGTCAGCCAGGAGATGAACGGCCACCGACGCTATTTTGTAGAACACCAGGAGACCACCAAGCCAATCTGTAGAATCCAGTGATCAGAATCCAGACGTATATCCAGAACAGAGAAGAACAGAGGTCTCACCTTTGACATGTCCTCCCATGGAAGAAGAAAAAACTTTGTTCCAAAAATTTTATTAAGAGACCAGCTAACTAAATCCATAAAAAAAATCCATGATTTCTAGTTTTGGATGAAAAATGTAGAGAAGGCTCCATGCAGCAAAGCAGGGAAAAATAAGGAAGGGCAGGAGAGAAGGAAGAAGTGTCTTACTCCCCTGAGAGCAGAAAGAAAAAAAAGAAAAATTAAATAAATAAACCATGCGTTAACACAACACACCACCACACATCACAACACACACAACTTTCTGAGGCAACAAATGTTAAACTGCTGGATAAGACATGAACACAACAAACTGAATTGAATTTTATAAATAACTGTCATAAATTAAAGCATCTTTCAGTCAGAATGGATCAGAACCTCTTGTGATCTGAGTGACTTTGGCTGCGAAGCTGTTTAGTTTCCGTTAACTGAGATAAAAGACAGGATGAATCCAGGAACTGAAGTCAGAGGAACAGGAAGGGAACAACAGCAGAAAGAAAGATGGAAGTGAAGTGAAAACAAAGACAGGACGGAAGGATTAAGACTAGAAACAGCTGTGCTGAAACATCTGCCACGATATATTTTCAGCACGTGAGGGTCTGTTTTTAYGTCCTGTATCTGTAAACACACACAGAGACAGGAGTCTGTCGTAACACGTGATCCTAAACCTAAACCCGGCACAGCTGTGTGTGGACAAAGAAGGCAGCACATGTGTGTTTCAACGTGCACACAAATGTCAGGTTTTATGTTTAATCTTCTCATGATGTCATCCTTTAGCTAGCAGTTGTTTAATAATGACACTAGTTGGACAATAAGACATACAGTATAAACAAACAACAGTCAAACTGTCAACTTTCTTCTTTAAAGGTTTTAAGTCCATAAAGGAGACCAATTATGAGTCCTAGAAATGTTTATGGTATGTAATGCACAAAATAATTCTCAGATAATAAAATTTCCCATTTTCTAGTTCTGCCTGCTCTGACTTCCTTTCAGAAGAGCTCTTTATGTTAATGAGCTCTGTTGGTAACGCCCTCCAAGAATCTGTTGACATTAACTCCGCCCTCCAAAGCCAGTGTTTACGTTAGCATGGCTAATAATAGCAGAAGCTCCGTTGTACAACCATATGAGAGACCCAGAGGCAGAGGCGGTCGCAGCTTCTTTTTTTTTCTCCCTCCTCTGCTCTGCGCTCACTCTGCGCTCACTCTGCATGCTGTTACCAGAGCAGGGAGCAGCAGYGGTCAAAATACCTCAGAAACTCAAACAAATAGGCTTTAACAAGGCTTTAATAAGCTAAACAATAGAGCTACATGAGAAAATGTGTTCAAAACGAACATAAATAATTAAATATTGTCCATGCCAGTCTCGAACTGTGGTCTTCCACTCTGTGGTCCAACACTCTACCCATTGACCTATTGGAGGCATGTTGTGAAATGAGCTGCACATTACACAACAAYACCGTGACGGCTTTTTATACTGAGGAGGTGGAGTCTCACCCGGGGTTTGCTAGGTAAGGGGCTGAACGCAGGTTCCGGTGGGTTGTCGTACGGCTTGTGACATCACAAAATGTAGGAAGTATAAAACTTGTCGTTAATATATATTAAAAATACATTTACTTACAGTAAATATGCCCCTGGGTGCATTTTTTGGTCCTAGGACTGTTTTTTTACGAAGTGCATACCCAAAGTTGAGTAAAAAAAACCTTTAAAAGTGAATTTTGCATAATAGGTCCCCTTTAAGCTTTTAAGTCTGACGATTTTTCAAGTTCTATTCTGTCAAATGAGTTTTTAATAGATAAATAGAACAATAGTGTACTAGATGTCTTGTGTTCAGTTTGTTGTTTATGGTACTTGTTTGTTTTTATGTTTGTATTTATTCTATCAGTTATGATTTTTTTAAATGTGCTGTAGAAAGAAAATTGGTTTTGACCGAGTTCCTAGTACTATGCCTGTAGTTGTTACTATACATACACTATATAATATACATATACTGTAAGTGCTATCTAACAAATCTTTCTATGCTGTCAAAGAAAAGCTGTTAGCTGCAGTCAGTCATGATCACTAACAGGTTAATTAATTAATTAGTCCTAGAAATAAATAAATAAATAAATAAATAAATAAATAAAWTAATTAATTAATAGGCTTCGTTTTTGTCAAAGCAAAAGATATTTTAGAACCTCCACTACCACTTAACAGATTTAGGTGAAAAGTATGATTAAATTTAGATTTGTATGTATAATTCTGACCCATATTGTAAAAAAAACCAAAGTCATTTGAGCTTCATGCTGATGATGAGTGTCTGTAAACATCTGTATAACAAAGACGTGTTACTGTTTAAACTTTCAGCACAGTGTCGATTCATCTTTAATTCTGTTGCTGTCTGTGCTTCAGGTGTAGATGATGTGATGGACTACGACCCCAACCTCCTCAGTGACCCCCAGTGGCCTTGTGGGAAACATAAACGAGTTCTCATCTTCGCCTCCTACATGGTAAGAAAAGCTGGAGCTGCTGACTTCAGACTCTCCTGGTGTTTTTTTTGTGTGTTTGTGGTTTATTGATAGCAGTTGTGAGTCGACAGAATCCAACCACAGGTCTGCAGGCTGTTTGACTCCATCACAGCTCTGAGACAGTGGAGCTCTGTGAGTCTGGGGGAACATGGTCTGTTTTATCTCAGCTCTGTCTTGTGTTGTTGAATTCATTCAGAAGAAGGTCATGTCACATAAAACAATATCTGTGTTAAGGATTCAGTTTAATCAGCTGAATTCTTTGTTTTTAGTTAAGATCCCTGATCTTTCTGACAGTAAGTAAACTGCACAGCAGTGTTAATGGCCAGTTGTTGAGCTCTAGGCCTGTCAAGATAACAAACTTTGCTGGACAATAAATTGTCTCAGAAATTATCGCGATAAATGATAATATTGCTTAGAGACAATTTTAAATACCACTTACAGAAGTTTATGAGTCAAGGAATCAAGGAAGTTTTTATTGTCATTCGCAACACATATACATGTGGTGGAATGAAATTTCATACCCAAGGTCCCGGTCTATCCAGAAATATAGAAGAAAAAAATAATAAAATAAATATACTCCAAAAAAATTACAAATTACAAAATTTTACAAAAAAATCAGATATAAAATGTGAACAACAATGCCAAAACTGCAAATACACTTGCATTGAATGTGTAGTTAGAGTTTTGTACGAAATGTACGTATGTAAAAGAAACGTTAGGAACTGACCTGGACCACAACAAATAACAACGGCCGCTGAAGCTGTAAACGTCACTACCCAAGTTTATGAAATTTAAGTAATGTACATAAAATAAAATAAAATAAAAACTCCCTGCAAAACCAAGGCGTCTGCAGCTGGATGAAGGTGTCAGAAAACTGAAGACGCTCCTCCGGCTGAAAGCCTGTTCACAGGAGACCATGCACCTAGCAAACACCTGACACCAGAGATCACTCCTCTCTGTGCTACGTAGTAGAAAAGAGGGAGACACAAAGAAAACAAACAAGCAGACAAATGAAAATTATCAACTCACTGATTCTTGAAACTTTGGCAAAAACAGGTTTTATTTTTGGGAAAAAAAAGTTTGTGAAATTACCAAATCTGAAAGTAAATCATTGTACAACAAGGTCTTAGCTATTAAGCGATGTACTGGTGCAACCTCCCCAAAAAAATTTTTTTTTTCATAAAATAGACATTTTCCCAGTCATTACTTTGATTTGTCAACACCGTCAGACACAATAAAAAGCAAATAATGTCTTATTTACATGGTTTAATTTGTATATAGCTTTTTAAAATCAATATCTGGTTTTCTTAGTACATGTATACACTGTAAAATATTTATTATTCACCTTTGTTCATTTTTATACTGTTTCACATGGACGCAATTAAAAGATCTAACATTATGCAATGTTTAATTTAGGCCTACATAAAGAAAATAATGTTTTTTTATTTGACAAACGTATTTGTCTGTCAATACAAACTATTACTTTAATAACTTAACAGCACTGAAGAAACATATTGTTGACACATTTATTTAATTCAAATAAAACTCCCTCTGACGGTGGTGACTTTAGAACTGACGGTGGTGACACTAATCTGACGGTGGAGATGGTAGCCTCATAAAAATATGAAATTCATAAATTTATCCACTCAAGTCAACTGTGTCTTGCTTAACAACTTTATTTAAGTATTTGATATAAAAAATAACAAATCCTGAGCACTGTCATGAACAGTTTTTAAGGAATGTAAGGAACAAATCTGTACATGAAGAACAGATAAATGAACACCTTTGTCTCAGTCTCTTTTGCATAAACTTAAACGTTTCAAAATACAGAAAGCATTCTACCTCAAAACACGTCAAAACAATCTATATTTGAACTCCTGACTGTTTACCATTTTTCCACAAGTCATTTAACTTCATTAGGAAGTATATGGTGTATATGTTTCTCTTCTATGAAGTCCATGACTTCAGCAGACAGGTTGTATTTCTCCCTCATCTTGCTTGCACGGCCTGGCGATGATGGTTCCACAAGTTTGACCAGAATGTGGTCAAATGGTATGAAGCACCTTTCCACCTCTTTTTGGATAGAATTGTATGTTGGGCCCATGAGGATGGAAAAACTCCACTTCCAAATATTGGTGATTAACATCCACGGTGAAAGCCTTTGCTAACCACCAGTTCTGGTCAGAAATGATGGCAAGCCAATCTCCACAATGAACTACATCAGCAGACAAATCTGTCACAGTCCCAGCAGGACCACATTTGATCGGTAGCTCTTCCTCCATTGGCTCTTGTTCACTTTCCTCCTTTTCCATTTCTTCCATCAACATTGCCAAAGGACTTTTCCTCTTTTGCACTGGTATAGGACCATCATCCTCAACCTGTACCCTGAGTGTGTTGGAAGTAAACTGAAATATTGTTGGGCTGAAACACTCACACATCTGTGGCTCACTACAAAAGCAGGACAGTGATCTATAATAGATCTCAGAGTCATTTTGGTATGTCGGTGTGACCAGGTACAGGTTTTAGTGGTTGAGAAAGGAGTGCATCATATGGCTGCATGTCTGCTTCAGTGATGATGTAGAGCTTAGTACTGCAGAGGCTTCTGCCAACCATCTCATGGAAGATAGTCCCATCTACAATGTCATTCCCCCGCAGTATAATGCTGTCTGCAGTCCTTTTCACAGTTCCTCCAATGCCATCTGGGGCTCCCTTCCCATGTGAGGTGGGGAAGAAGTTCCAGGTTGTTCTTTTGAAACCTAGAGTTTGAGGGACATTGCAGAGAAGAGAGAGGTTTTTCTTGTTCTTGTATTGCTTGCTGGATTCTGATACTGTGTAAAAGCCTGTCTTCTGTTGTTTTGTATAGTACATGCCTGTGTGCAAGTTGAGCTGTGGAAGATTCTGACCAAAGTGGCATGACTGTACCTCAGAACTATACTTACATTTCCATGCCTCAGAAAAATCCACATGCACAATTACTGTGCTATCATTGCACTTCTCGATCATGTTCCTGTACTCTCTGATCTGGTTCTGAACTGAACACACATGTATTGTTTCTGTCTTCAGTTTGTCTTCATATCATTGGATAAGCTCTCCCAGTGTACCACTGTACAAAACAAGTCTTGTTTTGAAGTGGAGCCCATCTGTTTGATCCTGAACTCGTTCCCATTGATGCCATTCAACATTGATCTGATCTTGTTGTGGTGTGGTAAGAGTATGTTTGCATAGACACCGGGTGCAGGAGCGCTGAAGACATGCCTCGCTTGTCTGTGAACAGCAGAAAAGTTTAAAACTATCCTCCAGTTTGCTAGATTTGACAACACCATTTTGTTTTAAGACTTCAAGCATCAGCTTAGCGTTTTCGTGGTACTGACATTGGCATGTCTTACGATCCGACAGTCTTGGTGCTGTGATATAGAAGGGACGTAAGGCACAGAAGGATGAATAGCTGAGCTTTGCACTTGGTTCCATTTTGGTGAACTCCTTGTAAAGGTTCAATATTGTGTCAGTCAAAATCATTCTCTGATGCTTTATTTTCTTGCGTGTGACTGTGTCCTGTTAGTCAGTTGTCATTCGTGATGCATTATGGTAGAAATCCTGAACTTTCTGAGTAATTGTTTTAATGTAAGAAGGTTGTCTTGTCTGTTGAATTAGACAATATTTTTTCAGAATCTTGCCTGACAGTGTCAAGTTCTTGTGTGTAGACCTGCTTTTGTTTCAGCTCATGAATAAGTGTGTTGTGAAACAGCAGCATTTTCTTTATGGAGGGATTTTTTAGTTTACTTCCCAGCAGTAGTTGCTCTGTTTTTTTTTTTTTTTCTTGGTGATTCTTGTGTTTTTTTACTCCTAGCTAGTTCTCGTATCCAACACTTTTTCATTTTGTTTCTATCTTTTTTTACTTCTTGAAGTTTATTTCTCATAGCTTTCATTTCTCTAGAGTACCTTGCTCTTGTTTTCTTTCTTTCCCTTTCTCCTTCTATAGCCTGCCTACTTGCTCATGTATGGCCTGATCCACTGGACTGTCTGGGGGAGTTTCTGAATGATCTGAGTCCTTTTTCTTAGGTTCTCTTGACACTTGTTGTCTACACTTCCAAGATTTTCTCTGACTTCGCTTTTCCCTCTCATTCAAGTCACTGATAGGTTTCAGCTTCCCTTCCTCCATCCTCTTCTTCCATCTTTGCCTTTCTGTTCCAAGGTATTCCTCCTTTAGCTCTAGCTGACTTTGTATTTCTGTTCTCCTCTTGCTTTGGTATTCTCTATTTTTTCTCCTTCTCTCCTCCACAGATAGCTGCTGCCTAACCATAGCTTCCTAAAGAACATAAAAATGATTATAAAATTGGTGGAATTACAAAGAAAGTTAAATTTGGTTAAATGTAGCCATGCCATTTTCATTTTACTTTAGTCTTTAAAGTTGCATAGACTTGCAATGGATATACTATGTGTTATGTAAGTAGTAGATGCCCTATGTGCATCCTCAGTGACGTAATCCAAATGAACATGTGGCATAATAGTGAAATAAAAGAGAGAGCAGGCACACCTTATTCAACTGTACAGTTTATCAGTAACATTACAGGTCATGTATGGTTTTTATTGTGATCAAAAATGATATTCTAGCCTCCATTTGAGAGCATTTGGGGGGTTTAGTCACCACCGTCAGACTGTATGTCACCACCGTCAGACCAAAAATCTGACAGTGGTGACAGAAATCTACTCTTTCACATGCTATGGATTAACTGTTCACATTAGCCATCTTGTTTCCCCTCTATTGCTAGCTTCTTCATCCCTCTTCTTAAAAGGTATAGATTTGTGTCATAATCATATTTAGTTTTTTATACAAAAGAGACGGTGGTGACATATTATGGTTGTGACAGTGGCAGTGTCCAAAAATGTGAACAAATTTAAGAGATAATAGTACACTTAAAGGAGCTTTAGTGATCTTGAAGCATGCAGTAGAGCTGAAGATTTGAAAATGGGGTCCTAAAGAATGTAGTTGACCTTGTAGTTGCCTGATTTTATTGTTTTTTATAAATATCTGACAGTGGTGACAAAAATGTGGGACACATTTTGTGCAACCATAAATTAATAGTAAATATTGTTCAAAACTCACTGTCTGTTCATTTTATTACATATTACAATGAAGTCTTTCATGTGGTAAAACTATGATTCAATTAAATTATTCATTTTGTTTTTTAAATCAAGTTGAACTACAGTAAATACCTCCTCTCTAAGGACAAGTGGTTTTGTAGGCAGATGGCCAGCATATAATCATTAAATTAATA
>NW_013954328.1:5508-10481 GCF_001266775.1 Austrofundulus limnaeus | reverse complement strand
CAATAGAGGTACATGTGAAAACGTGTTCATAACGAACAAAAATAAATAATTAAATTTTGTCCATGCTGCTCTCTGGTCCAACACTCAACCCATTGCCCCATTGGAGGCTTGTTGTGAAGTGAGCTGCACATTGCACAACAACAACCGTTGTTTATACTGAGGGGGTGGGGCTTCACCCGGGTGAGGGGCTGAACACAGGTTCTGGTGGGTTGTCGTACGGCTTGTGACATCACAAAATGACGGAAGTATAAAACTTGTCGTTAATATACATTAAAAATACATTTACTTACAGTAAATATGCCCCTGGGTAAAATTTTTTGGTCCTAGGACTGTTTTTTTAAGAAGTACATACCCAAAGTTGAGTAAAAAAAACCTTTATATGTGAATTTTGCATAATAGGTCCCCTTTAAATTTTACTATAAACCCTTCAGGWAGTGTGTGAAAATCCTTGTAGATCAACAGTTTCTGAAATACTCAGACCAGCCTGTCTGGCACCAACTATGTCAAGATGTGACCAGTTTCCTTAAAAATGTCGTACTGAGACAGCATCTGACAAACAGTATTTTAATGAAGGTCTTCATTCATTTTTTACTTAAAGAACTTTGATAGCACTTTGTTAAAGCACTTTCAGCACAGATTTGCACATCAATAAACAGTTGCACTCAAGAAGTTTAACTATTGAATATTTATTGACTGAGGAGGAAAGCATTAGTATTCAGAGAAAATAAGGTGAAACTTAAGCAAATGTTTGTGTGGAGTTAAYTGGTAAAAGTGTACGTGACTGGAGATGCCAAAATGTAAATACCTCTCTCAGCATGCCTCAGGGCAGCTGTGGCTACAATGTAGCTTACCACCATCGGTGCGTGAATGACTGTTTTACTTCTTCCTACCCCTTTTTAGACATGTCAATGGGATTTATGTGCTTTATCTGAGTGCAGGTATTAGGGCACGTGTGCACATCAGGTGTTTATTATTTTGGGTTTATTTATTTGTGTGTAAATAGTCCAAGTGGTTTTATTTATTCTTTTTTTTTAGATATGGGAAAGGGTGTATTGAGTTATATAGATTCAATGATTTGACATGTTTGGAATAAATCATTAAATGATTAAATGACTGTAGCGTGAAGCACTTTGGAGTCTGTAAGGACTTGACAAAGCACTAAGTTCAGATCATTTTCAGCTGCCTATTACATGTTTTCTTCCTGCTTTTTTTCTTTCTTCCTGCAGACGACAGTAATTGAGTACGTCAAACCATCTGACCTGAAGAAAGACATGAACGAGACGTTTAAGGAGAAGTTTCCCCATATTAAACTCACCCTCAGTAAAATTCGCAGGTACACTCTGAAGTTGATCATTCAAACACATACATTGTTGCATAGCTGTTGTATAAAAATGAGCACTGTGTGTGTCTCAGCCTGAAGAGAGAGATGAGAACAGTTGGGGAGGATTGTGGCCTGCAGCCCGTCACAATTGCCATGGCGTTTGTCTACTTTGAGAAGCTGGTACTCCAGGGTCGACTTAACAAACAAAACAGGTTGGTTCAACCCTGATCGTTACAATTATTATTTGGTGGGTGGTGGGTAACATTGTCGATCGTGGAGATAGCAGAGTCCACAGCAGCAAAAAGAGCATGGAGGGAGAGGTTGACAGCTCTGAAACTTAATCACTTTAAAATGAAAAAAAAAAAAAAAACAGTGAATAGACAGTGGAACACTTTGTAATACTGGTTGAATTGTGGAACTATAATAATAATAATTCTTTATTCAACTTTTTGATTTTTTTTAGTTAAACTTTATAAGTTTTTGTTCCATCATCTGCAATGATGTTCTTTGAACAGTCTGGTTGGGATGGGATCTAGCAGACATGTTGATGGTTTGGATGAAGCTATTATTTTAGATAATTCAGAGCTCAACAGGACAAAAACTGTCCAGATATAAATCAGGTTCTAGTGACACTAAAGCTGCCTCATCTGATGGAGAATCAGAGACAGTAGCAGGAAGTTTAGCATGAATTTTCTTCCTTRTTAAAATTATTTTATCTATAAAGAATCTCATGAAGTCATCACTACTTAGAGTAATAGGGACACATGGCTCAACAGAGATAGGACTTTTCATTAGTTTAGCTACAGTACTGAACAGAAACCTGGGATTGTTTTTAATTCTCTTCTATTAAAGATGAATAATATACAGTTCTAGCTTTATGAAGGGCTTTCTTATATGTTAGCAGGCTGTCTCTCCAGGTTAAACAAAATTTGTCTGTTAGTGCAGCGCTAGCCTGGTAAAAACCAGATCCTTGTCCTTCACTTTGCTTCGTACGAGGGTCTGGATTCTCGGCTATAGAGAAGCGATTCTTGCTGGAGGCGTGGCCTCTGCTGAAGTTTAAAATGATTGTATCAGTTGGCTGTGAAGGAGGCTAAGCTAAGAAGCTAACAGGAAATYGTGTGTGCTGTAAACAACCTTACTAAGAGGAGAGAAGTACTGAGCCGAACGAGACGACTGTAAATGAGAGCTGCTGCTTTGTCAGAYAAATTTAATTTAATTTAGAAGCCTTATCAACAGACTGGCTTCATTCACTTCCTCCACTGCCGTGTGCTAAAATAACTAGCAGACACTGCGCCAAAAATTGACGTTGTTCAAAACTTTGCCTTCTGTTTGCTGATTGGCCCAGGTAAAATAAACTACAAGCAGACACTGCGCAGAAAATCAATGTTCTGTTCTCTGACTGGCCCGAATGAAATGCTCCCGAAGAAATCCTTGTCTGTGGGAGAAGTCCCAGACGGAGCAGTGAAGGGAAACTAGAATAGAGCGGAGCTGCGTAGGAAGGCACGGGCCAGGCTAGTGGAGCACCATTTTCTCTCCAGTTTTCKAGATGCCTGTTTTAAACAACGTAACTCTGAATTAAACCAAGGAGTCGGCTTCCTCCGATCGATAACTTTCTTTTTTAGTGGAGCAATTTCATCAAGTTAGGTTTGCATTAAAGATGTAATATTATTAGTTACTGTTCCCTGTTGCATTATTCTGTAAGACAGAGGAAAATAAAGATGGAAGAGATTCTTTAAATTTAGCTACAGCATTCTCTGATAAACATCTGCTATAATGAAATTTACTCTCAGTAGCTATAAAGTTAGCTATGTAAACTCAAAGATTATTAAAAAATGGTTAGAGAGAACAGGATTGTGAGGATGTATTATTAAGTTCTTACTCTCTACACCAAACATCAGAACCAGATCAAGAGTGTGATGAAGAGAGTGAGTAGAATTATGGACATTTTAAGTAAAACCAGTTGACTCTATCAAATGACTAAAATCTATATTTAAGCTATCACTTTCATCATCTACATGAATATTGAAATCCCCCATTATTATAATTTTATCAGTTTTTAATAATAAATCAGTCAGAAAATCTGAGAACTCTGATAAAAACTGAGAATAACGGCCTGGAGGACGATAAAATAACAAGTAAATGTGGTTTTTCTGATTTCCATTTTGGATGAGAAAGACTGAGGGACAAAGACTCAAATGAATTATAACTAATGATGATGTCTAGATTAAAACTGTCAGCCCACCCACAGAACAAATTAAATATATATAAAAACAAAGAAAAAATTATCATAAAATTCTTATAAAAATAAATACAGTTACTTTACCAGAACAAAACAATAAAACTATTAGGTGTGACTTATTAAACTTCAGATCTCTTTCTTCTAAGTCTCTGTTAGTTAATGATCTGATAACTGATCATCATATTGATTTATTCTGTCTTATTGAAACCTGGTTACAACAGGACGATTTTGTTAGTATAAATGAATCCACTCCTGTTAATTACTGTATTTAAATTTTCATGTTCCTACAACATCAGGTCGAGGTGGAGGAGCAGCTGCAGTTTATCAGTCAGAACTATTAATTAATGCTAAATCTAATATTAGTTAGAGGAGTTTCAGTCARGGTTTAGATCTTATCAAAACACAGAAACAGCAGTGGTGAAAATTACTTAGTTAAACCTGTAATGGAAAAATAACTTATCTTCCTTTTCACATGCTCCACTGACCTGTGTTACTGACCCAAATGTCACCCAGTTTGTATGATGCCATTGAATGATACATTACGTATCTTCTGCTCTCTAAAAAATGTGTTTTACCATCAGGATAAGGTATGGGGGGTAGATGGTCACCCCTACAGGGACAATTTGTCAGAACGTTCTCTTTTTGTCAGTTTATGTAAACATACAGAGATCAAGTATAAAAAGTGGTTTCAAACTTTGATTCTTTGCACAACTAGTTTGGCGCAGGACTGTTTTCAGAATGTTTGTGCCTTGCCGCTGCAATAAAACTCAGACAACCATTCTACAAAATGCCTTTTTATTGTGTGATCACCTGTTTAAATTAAGATTTTCACAACAAACCAAATGTCTTATAAATCCTTTATAGTTCAAGCCTTAAGTCTTATACATATTTTAGTCTAAACATTTCATAGCAGTTTAAACCAGCACTAAACTGTCAGCTTTTACACCATGTCATTTCATTCCACGTCACCTCATTTTTAGTTTTTTAATTGGTTTTTTTTCTAGCTGCAGACTGTGTTTCTGTTGTTTGAATTAACAGTGTGTAGTGTAGCAGCAGCTCCCCTTGTCTGTTTGTAATTACTGAAGATTTAATGACAGAAGAAATGATGACGTCAGAGACATTTCAACTTTGTTTCTTCGTGATCTCATGATCGTTGATCATCCAAAAATATTGAAGTATTCAAATATTTTAATGTATGCTGATGATACTGTTCTTTTTTGTCTGATTTCAATATTGAATCTATTAATAGTCAGTTACAAGCAGATCTTCAGACATTTCATGGTTGGCTTCAAGATAATCTTTTGTCAATTAATGTTAAAAAACTGTATTTTTCCTCACTCAGGAGACAGTTCAATAACAAATCAACTCACTTTTTTAAACAAACCCCTTGATATTGTCACTACCTACAAATAT
>NW_013954328.1:4091-5498 GCF_001266775.1 Austrofundulus limnaeus | reverse complement strand
CTGTGCATTGTTGCCCAAATCAAATTCTGGAAGTGGTCATTCAACTAGATCTGTTACAAAAGGACAACTGATATTAATGTTTTAAAAGATGTCCTGAGTATACTGCAGATCATTTATGACTAACATAACTGCAAAAACCAACCAATAACATTTGTTGCTTTACAGGAAGTTGGTGTCAGCTGCCTGTATCCTGTTGGCTGCCAAAATCAGCAGTGACTTGAAGAAACAGGAGGTTAAACACCTCATTGATGTGAGTCTCTCCCTCTCACTCACACAACTCCCAGACTTTTCTCTGTTAAGTGTTTTTTAAACAATATGAAGTTTCTTGTATGTAAATATGCTCAAATGATTTCTACACTCTTTTGATTGTGCCCACAAATGCATCAACACGTTGCATTTGTGGGGCAGCGAGAACTTCCGGGTCATATCCGCTGTCTATAAAAGAAATTATAAAATCGAAACTGACCAGTCTTTATTCGTTTTTTCCTTCTTTTAGTGCACAAAATCTGAAATTGGAGAACAGTTCGTAATCCATTTTTTGTTTTGGTTCAAGAAACGAAAAACGACAAAACAATGTTTTTTTTTTTCCAAATGTGCTTTAGCATACCTCAAGCAGCTCTGTTTGTGATGTGGGTGGAGAAAAGGCTTCCTCTGCATCACTCTCCCATACAGCATCTCCTTGTGTAAAGTGTGCTGAATAGTTGAACGATGCACAGTGACTCCATCAGCAGCAAGATGATGTTGTAGGTCTTTGGTGCTGGTCTGTGGGTTGACTCTGACTGTTCTCATTATCCTTCACTTCTGTTTATTCCAGATTTCTCTTGGTCTGACACTTCAGCCTTGAACTGTGCCTGTGGTCCTCCATTTTCTCACGTTTCTCACAGTGGTGACTGAAAGCTGAAATCTCTGAGATAGCTTTCTGGATCCTTCCCCTAAACCTGAGGTCACTAATAGGTGGACCTCGGTCCGGATCCGGACCAAAATGATGTCTTATGCGGACCTGAACGCAATACATGATCAGCCCCTTTCATAAGTCAAATCGGCGCAATTGCGCACAGACCAGTCCGGCTTTAAGCCTCCCCGGGTCATTCATAAGACCACGGGTGAAGGCGGGCATGTCCCGCTCACATAAATGTTTACATAAATGAACCTGCWGCACCGATCCAAAAGAGGCATGGAGCAGAACTCAGCTGAGCTGAACTGGACCGCGACGTATTTTTTATGGGACAGAAGCCTGCTGCCTCGTATCAAACAAAACAACTGAATTAGCTCACTTTAGTGATTCTGTGGCGGTTAAATATTATTAAAATAATTATACGAAGTTGCTGTTTCATGTCATTTTTAATATTCCGTCCGTAAAATCTGTAGATTCCTCCGCCGCTGCTGCGTCGTAGGTGTGTGTAATAT
>NW_013954328.1:0-4046 GCF_001266775.1 Austrofundulus limnaeus | reverse complement strand
TGTGTATATATATATATACACAGTAAAACATTACTTACCTGTTATTATCCCAGAAGTGGTTTTGATCCAGACCTGAGTTCTTATCAGAACATTTGTTGTGTTTCTGCAGAAACTAGAGGAGCGTTTCCGGATCAGCAGGAAGGAGCTCATATCCTTTGAGTTCATCATCCTTGTGGCTCTGGAGATGGCACTCTACCTCCCTGAGAGTAAAGTCTTGCCACATTACAGACGGCTGGTGCAGCAGCAGCAGGTGTAGCCGCCCCACCTTTATCACCTCATTGTGCCTGACTCAAAGGCACAGCAGAACCAGAACCCACCATCTATCTGATCTGTGCACAGGCCTGAGCTCGGGCCCGCCTCTGCTGCCTGGCTGTAAGGAAAGACACGACACCAAAGTTGCGACGCACTGTGACCAACAAGACTCTGGAAAGTCCCCAATCAGCATCATCATCATCGTCGTCAGTCCCTCAGAGTTTGACCCTGTCAGTCTGAGCTGTAAAATTTAAATCATTCCTTTTGAACTTTGATCATGTTTGAAACACAAAAATAGCATCAAAGATTTTGGATTTTCTGATGTTACAAATATTTTTGAACCAAATGATATGAAAACAGTATAAAGATTGTTTTTCACTGAATCCTTCTTACACAAATCACACCATTATAGAAGAAAAAGTGGAACTCCTGAAACAAAAAGTCTTTTTAAAATACTAAACTGTAGCAGTTTTATAGTTTAAATGTTTACACTTACTTACTAATCATTATTATTGATTTTTGACAATCATTTCAAGCTCCTGAAACTGAGAACCAACACAGAGAGGTTTCAGTGTCAGAGATTTACAGCAGCGTATCGCATCTATAGTGGACGCAGTTCTGAATCTAGTGTTGAGATTATGGTTGAAATATGCCAAGAATAAAAGTCAAAATGGCTGAAATTAAGTTATTTAGAAATCAAGAGATCACTAATAACCCTTTAGTTATGTCTGTATATGTCACCACAGTAAAAAGAAATGAACCTGGAGCTGCACACAAGTTAAGAGTAGTTCAGAGTGAGTTTTACTGAAGTACAATATTTATGATGTAAACCATTTTAAAATTTTCAGTCTGAGAGTATTTTCAGTTCAACACTACTGTACTGTGTTTGAGACTTATTGTGAAGGACGGAAGGAAGTTTTGAGTTTAGCTGCTGTAGCAGAAAAGAAATCTTGAAACACTTTCCACTCTGAGCTGTGAAACATTTGAAGCAAATCTTCTGAAGGACCCCACAGCTAGTGTCTCATCAGCCTGAATGTTTTCAACAGCGTTCATGAGAAATCGTTCAAAATATCTGGAAAACGTTTGCAGGGTTTCCCTCATTTCTTCATGAATCACCGAGCTCTCATCACCAGACTTTTTCAAATAGGAAGTATAAGAAATGTGAGACAGTAGCTATGTTTACATGCACAATTTTTTTAATCGGATTGAAATGTATTCAGATTAAATAATCCAAATGTACCGTTTACATGGACACAATCCGATCATGAAAAGTGTTTACATGCACCGGAGTTTTATTTAGAATAAAAGTCCGGACATGCGCAGTGTTGTAAACGTTCAGCTCTATTTCCATGTTACAAACGTAAACAAAGCTCCTCTGTGCCTCAGGACGGACCCGTGTCAGCTTTTAATAACAGTAGAGACGTCGTTACTCCTCGGTTGAGCTGCAGCTTGCAGATGAAGCAATACGTGCTTTTTATTTTTATTTTTWGCGAAGCAACGTCTGCTGTTTGCCTCCTTTTTATCTGTTAAGAGAGCGAGGAGGAAAAGTTCTGCACGGTGCTGCGCTGCTGTCCCACCGGGTGGATGAAAGTCAGCAGACATGCACACAGATCAGTTTTCTACAATCAGAATAAGATGATCAGTTTAAGTGTTTACATGAACCTCATTCCGATTAACAATCGGCATAACCCACCCGACTCATTCGGATTAAAAATTCATTCTGATCGAGCTCAATCGGATCAGAATAATCAGAACGGGCTGTTAACATGGCGCATTTTTATTCTGAACGGCCGTTTAATCCGATTACTTTTGTCCATGTAAACGTAGCTACAGTGAAGGTTTGATGTGCTGTGAATAAGATCTGGACATTCTGATACCCGTGTGACCCAGTCAGTTCTGACCTGTCAGCACCAAAAAAGACCTGCAGCAGCTGTGTCACATCCCCTGATGTCTGCTGAAGAACTGAACRCTGGACGGGAGCAGGGCGGTCCAGATGAGTCAGTGTAGTGAACAGTTCTGCTGCTCATCCCAGGAGGTTTCTCAGTTCAAAGCTGGAGTTGAAATGGTAAATGGACTGTACTTGTACAGCACCTTTCTACCAACCAGGACACTCCAAGCTTCACACTACAATCTATGTCCTCATTTACCCATTCACACAGCACTCTATTAGATCTCCTACAACGCTAACATGTACAATCATCTTTGGAGACTAATCAGTCTTTTAACCTGACAGGAAAASATGTCACCAAAGTGAGAATTTGAAGTGAGAATTTGCACCTTTCTCAGAATCATGTCTGTAACGAGTCTCCATCAGTCCCAGTCCTGTGAGTTACCAGCTGAATACGCTGCTGTAGATTTCTGCCTGATTTTCTGTTTGTTCTTCAAGGCTGATTTTTTGTTTTTTCCCCTTTAAAGTTTCAGGAGAACTTTTGGTTCAGACGTTTTCATTCCATCTTTTGTGCTTGTTTTCTCTCTCAGATGAGATCTTTCTTATCTAAGAGATCAGCTTAGATTTCTCTGTGCCATCTGCGAACATGAGTTCTTCATCCCCCACTGAGCTGCAGATGTTTGAGTGCCTTCAGCTTAAGGTCAGCTGACCTTAGATTTAGTCTTCCCATCWTATGATTCAAACCAGCACCTTCAGTCCTGATGTCTCACCATCCCGTCCCGTTTGGCTCCGACAGGCTGAGACGAAAAGGTCCAAGTGAAAAAGATCAAAWATTAAAGTTTTTTCAGGAAATCTGACGAACACTTCGGAAACAGCTTTTCTCCTGCTTGTGGAGCAACAGAAACACTGTGATCAAGGATTGTGTGTGCAGGGTCGGGGTAACCCAAACCCTGACCCTGCAGTTCAGGAGGTTCTGACTGGAGAACCCTACCTTCTGTGTGTAGTGTTTGATGCAGCACAAACCTACTGTAATCATGTTTAACAATCCTGGTCCTGACTGATCCATGACAGAACAATAAAGGTACCAGAACCTGTCAGTTAAAGAGCTGCAGCAGAAAAGCAATAAATMACTTTTTATTTCTAGTTTTTACTGTAACATAGGACGACTGTATTCAGATGGAGGCGCCTGCAGGGATCTTTTCTCCTTCACGCCTCAGAGAAACAGAATCTGCTTCAAAACTCTGAAACTGGACCGTCTCTGGTACTGTTGTCACTAAAAGATGGACATGGAGAAATCTTCCTGCAGAACCTTGGTTTATGCACTTTGCCTGAATTTTTGTTTTATCACTCAGTAATAATATTTTTTTACATGTGGTTATTGTTGAATATAAAACTGTATTTATTGTTCTTTCTGATGAAATATGTTTAGCTGAAAATAACTGCAGGTTATATTTAAATATAAAATCTCTTGTTTGTTTCTTCAGAGAGATGCCCATGTTCTTCCAGTGAAGTTTGTTTCTCTTGTTTGATAAGGAGGTAATGTTTARGTTCATCGGAACATGAAAGTTGGAGGAGCCTGACCCAGATGTGCTGAATTTCAGTTTGGTTTTAAAACATGGACTCTGACATCAGCTGTAGGGTTTAGATGTACACACTGACTTAACACTGATACTGACTCGGCAGTAACACTGACTCACCAGTGAAACCCTGAGTCAGCAGTAACACTGACTCGGCAGTAACACTGACCTAACACTGACTCAGCAATAAAACACTGACTCAGCAGTAAAACTCTGACTCAGCAGCAACACTGATACTGACTCGGCAGTAACACTGACTCACCAGTGAAACCCTGAGTCAGCAGTAACACTGACTCGGTAGTAACACTGACCTAACACTGACTCAGCAA
>NW_013954327.1:32264-32861 GCF_001266775.1 Austrofundulus limnaeus | reverse complement strand
AAATAAAATTAGTTTTATACCTTGAAGAAAAGCCTTTTAGCAGCAAAAACTTACAGTTTAGGTTTCTGATTTCCCTCATTTTATCTTATAAATGTGGAGGAGTGTTGGCTTTTTATCATTGGTTTATTGAGCTTTGCTTGCCTTGATTAGTGCTCAGCCTTCTAAATATATTTGAACATTTTCATTGTGTTAATTTCTGGGCTTTTACTTTCGTTTTGTCCTGTTAGCCCAGTTTAAAAGCCAAAGTGATGTCTGAGATCTTTGCCGTTGTTTCCATCCAACGTTTCAACTTTAACCACTACTTGAATGCTCCAAACTATCAATGTCTTTTTACAGAGCTGCTCACCAGGGCTATTCATTTGATTTGTAGCATTTGGTTGCTTCTTAATCTCAGACATTTGGGAAATGTAAAAACATGGGTTCCTTTTTTGCCTTTTATGCTCTGCTTCTGCATTTTGGTTTTGTTAATGACCGTGTAAAATGTTGTGGATTTTTGTTCAGCTTAGCTTTGGTTTTGACATGGAGAGAAACAGAAAACACTGAACCGATTGAGCTCACGCTGATAAACTTGCTACCCAATAATAATAATAATAATAA
>NW_013954327.1:26854-31264 GCF_001266775.1 Austrofundulus limnaeus | reverse complement strand
TGCTTAAGTGACACATTTCATGTGTCAAGTGTAATTTTGCTCATTGATAGCTTTGCTATTTTATGTTAGAAGTTTAAAGAAGAAATATAAATATTCAATTTAAAATCTCAAATACTATTCTTATCATCCAAGATGAGCAGATTTATTTCGTTCATTCTTTGCATGTAGACAATCCAAATAAAAACAAATGAAATAAAATTGCAGAAAAATATTCTGCTAAATGTGCTTAAGTGACACATTTCATGTGTCAAGTGTAAATTTCAAGTGCAAATTTCATGAATAAAAAGCCTACAAAAATTATACTAAGATTTATTTTTAAAATGAAAAAACTACTTTATATGGCGGGTGAACGAGTGAAAATATATATTTTACAGAGTTGGTCTCTTATATTAAATCGTGACTGACTGTGGACAAAGACAGATATTATTATTGTGTCCTTTTCACCCTGATCATGTCAACCTGATCTAAATCAGCTGGTTCGGATGTTATCAGTCCATTAAATGGACGTTATTAACGGTTATCAGTCCCATAGAATGGCTTCAGACTGTCCCGACAGTGCCCCCTAGTGGGTTACCAGTGCCATATATGTTGAAATGCAACAATCTGCTACCGCCAGAGTCTGGTCTATTTTATCGTAGTCCATGTCATTTTCTCTAAAATTAACCTTAGTGGCTTTATGCCTCATATTAACCAGCTGAAAGTCTGAAGCCATTCTATGGGACTGATAACGGTTAATAACGTTCATTTAATGGATGATAACATCGGAAGTGGGTGTCTAAATGAACCTGTTGATTTCTCTGAGCAGTACTTTGGGGCGTGGACTTCACAGAGCGTTAAAGACAGAGTGACGGAGGTCCTGTACGGCTGGACTCTCTGGCTAAAAGAAGAACCAAAGATTCAGGAAGCCTACAGAATGCTGAAGAAACAGAGTGAGGAACAACACAAACACAAATCATCATATGTGTGCAGAAACTTCATCAACCCATGGAAACACCACAGTTTGCTGAAAATAACCGTGTTGTGTACAAAGAGAAAAAAAATGTTTTTTTTTACTTGTCAGACGTCATAAAGAAGGATCCCAAACTTCCAGACACACTGATTATGGCTCCACCATCACAAAGAACAACAGATTCAGTTTTTGACCAAGACGACAAGGCCAAGGTTAGTGACTATGATGGTTAAAAAAAAAACACCTACTCGGTTTTATTTAGTTAAAAAATCTGTTTTTCATCAGCTGTTAGCAAGATTACTGAACAGCAGCCGTCCAGAAGACCTGGAAACTGCCAACAGGCTCATTAAAAYCACCATCAAGGAGGTGAGGACAGCTGTGGAGGTGATTTCTAACACCCGTCAACGACTGTATGAATTCATTTTGACCGGCGTGCTGCTTCTTAGGAGCAGGAAAAGGTTGAGAAGGTGGCGAAGCGCGAGTCGACTCTGAAGGAGGTGGCGAGCAGCACCAAGCAGCTCAGAGAGGTACTGGACCAGCACACGGGTACCAGGACTTGTTTACAGCCCAGCGATGACATGAAGGTACATTGGACATCAAAACATTTTTAATTATTGTTGCTTTGAACTGAAACTGTTTGAGTTTGACTGCAGCACTTCAGCTTCTTGTTTTAGTGCTTACTGCTTGTGTCTATATACAAGCCCAGAAACAAAAGCTAAAATGCACACAGTTTTTTTTAGAGTGTGCAGCAAAATGAATGAATTCTCTTACTGTTCAGTTGGTTTGAGAGGAATGTACTTTGGACTCCACCCATCGTTCAGTGTGTCAGTAATTCATGTGAACCCTCTGTAATCTGTGCATGACGGGACAATGTTCCAGTGTCAGGTGATGTTAGACATGTTGGCCATTCTCAGGCTTTATTCAGCTGCTGAATAAAAAGAAAACTCCATGATACTTTATCATCTTCTTTATGTGCACTTATTAGATTATAGTTACTCTTGCAAAGCTATAAGGTAATTTTTTGCTCGTTTTGCTATAGTATGAATCACAGGCTCCACTTAAGTTGTTTTCACTTTTTTCTCTGTTTAAAAACATTTATAGTATTTTTACATGCTTTAATTTATGTATGGATATGATTCAGAACTATTTTTTAAAGTTAAATTGCTTTTAAGCTGTTATCCCTTGGCCCAGTCTGGCTTGTGATTGTTCTTCTTCAGACGTTCTTTAATCTGAGTTCTTCCTTCGTTTGTGTAACGTTTGAATTATATCAAATCGGTTAAAATCATGTCACATACCCACTAAGCCAGACATTGCTGGAAGCTTAGATTGATGGATGAATAATTATCAGGAACATGTTGGAGTGAGGAGCTCTAGTTTATTCTCAAACATCAGTCTCAGTGGAAACAAACATTTTAATGAAATCTGAGCTTTTTGTAAAAATAAGAGAAGATGACTTCCTGTGGTCTCTGACAGATCTGCCACATTTTAGTAACAAATTATTATTAATTATTATTATATAAACTATCTACAATATGTCCTTTTTGTTCTAATTATTATTATTCATGCCGACTACAGGAAGCAGAATTTCTATGTGCTTTCAGACATTTGGACCCCACCTTATATGGCAAAACATATTAACTTCAGTTACACACCTAATTTTACATCTAACAGAAGCTGCAGAACATATTGTGTCAGAAAATACACCTTATTTTTAATGTACCGCCAAAAACTGCCAACATCCTTCAAAGGAATATCAGAGTTTACTTCCAGAGCCCCTTTAAAACCAACTGCTGTAAATATAAACTACAATAAAATGTCAAATAAAACAACAATCAYAATACCTTGAGACTGACTAATAATAAGTGTTAAGAGTTGCTGCTCAGATAGAATTAAAAACCAGTGAGAAGAAACACGTTTTTAACAGGGTTTTTAATAAATAAAATGATCAGGGCACATCCAGTTTATAAAGACTWAAAAAATGTTTCATCCCCTCAGTTTCTGTGTTCARGTGTTCATCTCAGAYATTTGGAAGATGTTTTAGGATCTAAACATGAAATTTGAATCTCACAAGTCAAATATGTGGATTTTATGTGTTTCAAACCTGCAGCTGTCAATTTTTAGGCAAACAATGTTGCATATTGGTRCTCTAACTTAAAAAAACTAAAAATGTGCTCGGTGAAGTTGAATCTGTCTCTTACATTTGTAGGCTCTGTATGAGCGCTGTGACCGACTGAGGCCGAGCCTGTTCCGGCTGGCCAGCGACACGATGGACGARGACTCGGCTCTGACGCAGATTCTGGCAGCGAACGACGAGCTGACGCTCGCGGTAAATGCTTACAAAGACATGATGACGAGAGGAGAGAGGAACGGAGGAAGAATAACCAGTAAAAGTGAAGAAGTAACCTGTAAGCCTKCTTCTGGTCCCTTTTAGAACAAAAAAAAAAAACATTTTGACCTTTGGTCTGTTGTGTGTTTGATTATATTTGCTGATACTTTCTTAGCGCCCACAAGCCCTCGAGAGATTAAAAGCTACCACCTCATCGATCTGTCAGCGCTGGACTCTCCTCAAACTCAAAGAAAAACTGATTCACAGCCGGTGTTTAAATCCTCTTCACCACTTTTCTCCTCTCGTCTGGAGAGCTCCTTWTTCTCAGAAGCTGAGCAGGACTCAGGTGAGCCTGTGTTCTGGCCTTTATTCTATTATTTCTAATAAATATGTTTAGCATTATTATTTATAAATAGAAATGAAGAAATATGAAATAACATAATATGTATCCTTAAAAATTATCTGAGAGAATTGTTGGTTTTTTATTAATTGTTTTCTGTTTTTTATTATTATTTAAATTTCTTTTGATGTAAAAAGGTGCAGATATTATAAGATTTTTTTCTTCCTTCTGCCGCCTTTCATTTTACTTTTCATTTGCATTTTTTTGTATACTGAATTTGCTTTGTTTTTTTAATGAAATGAATGAATAAACTAAACAAAAAACATGTTGCATCATGTAAAGATGTTTTGTTTTACAGAGTTTGAGGAGTTGGTCTCAAATCAGACGCAGCAGAACCCYAAGTCATATTACGAAGATCTGATACAGGTAAAGTTGTGATCATTTATCTGAAAATAAAGATTTAAAGGCTTGTTTTATTGYTATTTACTTTTTCTTTAGTTGGACAAAGACATCCAGAAGATGAATTCTGAGCAGAACAGAGGCAGAGATGTTTCACTGAGAGCTCGTGGGTGTGGAGGAAGCAGCTCTGCACCAAACAGGACAAATATCTGGTAAAGTTCAAGGAGAGGGAAGTAAATACCTGTAAAAACGTTGATCATTTCAACATGTTTCATTATTGTTATTCAAATGGCAGACTTGTTTGAGTTATAAAGAAGCAGGTAAAGGTGCTTATTAATTAGCCTGAAGTATCTACAGTATTTGGTTTGATAGGGAAACAGTAGAAGTAGATAGTAA
>NW_013954327.1:22977-25854 GCF_001266775.1 Austrofundulus limnaeus | reverse complement strand
GTAAAAATTAATAAACAAAAGAAAATCACATTCTTAAATGTAAATAATTAACAAAAGGAGAAAAAAAAGAAAAAATAAGTAGAAAACTGTCTGAGGAACACAAGGGAAAACACAGGTAACAAAACTAAACCCAAAATGAGCCTGTAGTTCTAAAACACCAAAGAGTATAAAGAAAATATATAAAACACAGATCCTAAAACTATTGTTAACCTAAGAAGAAATCATAATATTAGAAATTTATTTATCTATAACAGTGGGGTTAGATCAGAAATAAAACAAATCTTTACTAAGAAACAAGCCAGTGATTATATTTCAGCTGTTATTTCTAGTTTGTTGTTTTCTTCTTACTGCTCTTTGAATTCAGTTAAATTTCTACTAAACTAACCCTCAACTTCTGTCCCATCAGGTCACTCCCTGATGTTCAGAGGGTCTCATCCTCTCCAAAAACACAGAAACAAACAAATGAGTCTGGATCTTCACTGAAGCTAGAGYAGAGCTCCAGTCCGCCTCAGTCTCTGAAGAACATCTTTGTTCCTCTGGAGGACATTAAATCTGGTACTTTTCCTAAAAATACAAAAGATTGGAGAGGAAATTTGAGACTTTGTTTTATTCTGCTTATTCTCTGGCTCTCAGGGTTTTGTTTATAGTAAATTTCAGCTCTGATTAAATTTGTATTTCAGTAAAATGTTTGACTGCATGTTTAATCACTTGAATAAAAGTAAGTTTAAGAKGCACCTATTTGTTTATTTTTTGCAGTGTTGAAGCTTGAATGAAATCCTTTGGTTGTAGTTGAACTGTGTGAGCTGCAGTTTTTATGTCTCCAGTCTTCTAACAAACCTTTGATGAACTAATAACAGAAGTCAGAATCTAGCTCAAAAAATGAGTTTATAATAAATATTTACACAAAAGTTTTGTCTTTAATGTAAAAAAAAAAGACTGAAAATGACCTGAGACGTGTAGATATTGAGCTCTGGATGTGRTGTTCTCCTGCAGGTCAGCTGGATCCGATTACTTTGCTGAACCGGGCTGGTATCCACGTGTCGCTTCATTTTGCCAGAGATGGACRGTCGAGTCATCCAGGGGTCGCCGTGGTCGTCATGTCTGCAGTGAACACGTCTGCGCTCCAAGTGAAGGATTTTATGTTTCAAGCTGTTGTTCCAAAGGTAAATAAAACATTTAACATTAATACTAATATTCATAACAAATCGTCACATACATTAGGCATAAAATAAAACATGAAAATGACAACATATCAAAAATACAGATTTATATCAATGGTTAAGTATTTTAACATACAGRGTTCACATTGTATCATCTAGAAATAGCAAATAAATTGTAATCTGAGTGTGTGAAACTGCCTGTATGGTGGTTTTGTTTCCAGTTTTTTACTTTATTTTTAAACAATTTTAATCAGTTTATCTTTCTGTTAACATAAATCCTACTCCCAAAAATATCTGATTTTTATGTAACATTTCTTCTTCTTTATGTTCTAATTTAGGATTATTTTCCTAATATTATGTACAGACAGTTTACTAATATTTATTACAGCATTTCACATGTAAGTGTTTTTTATTTGAATGAGCATTATGAACCGTTCCACAGAGCATGTTGGTGAAGCTTCAGCCGGCCTCTCAGACACACCTTCCTCCCTACAACCCKCTCCTGCCTCCACCTGCAGTCTCACAGGTCCTGCTCTTAACTAATCCTCAGAATGTGAGTGTGAACACCTTCACTTGGTTTATACTTCACCCACATCAGGAAACAAATAACGCCCGGCGCCTAAATTTAGGCTGAATAAATTTCAGTTTTGCTTGTTCCTGTCTTATAACTCAGCTGTTTGTGATCAGCAATGCTTCAATGCTAACAGCTCAACAAACCTGCTCTCTGTAAAMCAATTTAACCCTGACAATAATAGGACTTTCTAGGAACATCAGTTAAATTAGCAGATTTCTAGCTTCCTATGTGTTTTATTTTTTGTTTTATTTTATTTTTATTTTGTCCTTCAGATTAAAGTTCGTCTGCGCTACAAGCTGACGTTGACACATGGAGACCAACGTCTGAATGAAACGGGAGAGGTTGACAATTTCCCCAACTGGAATACTTTGGTCACAAACTAAAAACGACTAAAAATACTCAGCCAATGTATGGTAAAGGAAGTATAAAGAAAGAAACAAACCAAAAAAAGAAGAAGAAAAAAAAGCTCCACTAAGATGATGATTAGTTTTTCTGTGAACGTTGCAAATCTACTAAAGATTAAACCAAATAAATGTTTTCCAGTGAAAGAGGTWAGAAATGTCAGCTCTGTTTTGCACAGGTAATGTTTTGGAAGTGGGGTTTCATGAAAACATTATAAACCATTAATAAAAGAATTGCGGTGTCTTGTGCACAAAAAACTTACAGTTCATTTTATTTGTGAGCCTGCACTACTTTCACCTGTGCATCAGTTTGTTTTGTACACTCAAGAAGTATTAAAACTTTTTTTTCTCAATAATTGAGCTAATGGGTAGTCTGAGCAGCAAACATCAAAYTAGCGTGCCTTCTTAAAAACTCAAAACGTTCATATCAGTTCATGTGAATAATATTTTATAAACCTTTACGTCACTGTCAGTTTTATGTTTCTTAGTTATTTTAACTAAACAACTGATTTTTATGCATGAAGTGCCACACTGGATGTATTGCAGCTGCTATTTGTGCTTGCAAATATACGTCAAATTCTACGTAGGCCTATTAGTGGCTCATGACTTTTCCACAGAAACCCTCTTCCAAAGATCTGAACTGTTGCTTAAAGAGCCCAGTGATGATGAGCGTCTGTTTTAGCTAATCTAAACTCAAGTGACTCCAGTAAACTTCCTGCTTTCTCCTCATGTGGTTTTAACC
>NW_013954327.1:0-21977 GCF_001266775.1 Austrofundulus limnaeus | reverse complement strand
CACACACACACACACCAGACCTATGCTCTGAAACTAAGCTGTTTTTGCAGCATCAGAGTGCTCATCATTCAGCTCAACTGAAAAATGTGTCAGAGAAACAACAACAAAACAGGAAACAGAATGTTGCCACAAAGAAAACTAGCTTCCTCTCAAAAAGCAGTTATGTAAAACACCAAAAACTTAAAACTGCATCAAACTCAGCTTGGCGCTGTGCCGCTGGTTCCGCAGCTCGCAGACTTTTATTTTGATTTATCTGTTTGAAAGTGATAGTAAAGTTGAATAAAGGAGCCTAACTTCATTACTTGCATAAAAAAAACGTTCCAGTTTATAAACCACATTCATCACACATCCTTTGTTCTGTTTCCTCTAACAATGACACTGCTTAGTGCTACATGTTTTTTTTTTTTTTTTTTACTGAATAATACAAGTGTTAATATCCAAGAAGTTAGAAATGGGAAATGTGTTGCAGACGTACTTCAGTGGTATCAGAAAAACAGAAAAATGCACACAAACTACAGTTTGCATTAGGGCTGCACGATATATCGTTGGAGCATCTTCATTGCAATGTACGTRTGCGCAGTAGTCACATTGCAGGTCCTGCGATGTAGATGGCAAATTAAATCAATGTATACAGCATAGGTCACTAAACGGCTTTTATTTTCAACGGCATCCACAGCTGCTTACAAGGGCTTCATGTAAAAGACAAAAAAAATGCAAAACCAAACTGTAATTTTGTTGTAAAATTTCTGGGACAATAATGGTGAACTTTTTGGAGATCTGTTGTCAGTGTTGTCTCTGGAAGAAAACAACGAGTCTTAAGAAAAAGGAGGTAAAATACAGTTTAGCATGAATGCTAATAATAAAGCTACACGTTGGGTTTGTTTATTGGTAAAATGCAATTCACGACAAAAGGAAACAAACTCGGGTCCTAGCACAATAAAATCAATAAAAGATAACAAGAATAACTTTCAAATACTGACAAAAACATACTTGTAACATGCTCAAAAAAAGAGGCAAGATCTGTGCAGGTTCATCTTCAACAGGATGGCAACATAAGTCTTATTTAAGTTGATTGTTGAAAATTCCTGGGTTTTGTTTCATATCATTGTACATCATAGGGTTAGAACAATCACAATGCCAGTTATTTCCAATATCCTGCAGCCCTAATTTGCATTAAAATAACATGCTAATAGTAAAACTTTATAGTCTTGAGTCCTGCCTGCAGCAGTCTTCAGCAGCTAGTTTGAACATTCCTGAGTGAAAAGATGCAGAATAAGTGAAGTTCAGGAACATACCCTAAACACGAGTGTCTCCGACCGGGTCCAAAATTAGCGGAAGCCCCTTTCCGTGCCAGTCGGGGGTCTTTGTTCATTTTCCTTTGAGCTCCCGACTCCAAAAGTCACTCGTCTGTAAGGAGAACAAGCTGCGCATCTGACCTGAACTTGCAGTTATTTCTCTCCTCCGAACCGACCGGCGGTTCTGGATCCACGCCACGCGGTCTCAGCTCGGAGGTGAACCACAACAAAAGGAGGAATCCAGGTTTGAGGTGGAAACAGAGCAGATAAAATCAGACAGGAAACAGACCTGATCCATCTTCGGCGCTTCTAGATGCAGGAAAATCCATTGAGGAATGCTGCAGTTTGTCCACAGGAGTCYGAGGCAAGCCCCAACAAGGACTCAGACTTTTAACTGATTCAGAAAGTAGAAGCAGAAAAATGCTGCTGCTMTGACTGAAGACTCAGCTTTTTTTAAGCTCATCTCTCCTTTCTCATTAATTTGTGATCATAAACATGAAATAATCCCACATGAGACAGTGATCGCCTTCACGAGAAGCTCCAGGAAAAAAAAAACTCTGAAAACTTTTAAATAAGTGACTACCTCTGTGTCACTCCTTCACTCTGTTTGCAGAAAGGGGAAGAGCTGAGCTGCTGCAGATAACAGTGACACCGCAGGGTAGCGTCAGTGAGGGTTGACCTCTTTCTCTGGCAGCATGCATGCTCGCAGAGTCCCCTGACGTTGCTGTGGGACCTGATACCGTCCTCCATGTACTCAGAAGCTGTCAGGAAGTCTGATTTACGCAGCATATCCAACACCCAGGGAAATGTTTAAGGTCAAGCTGTCTTTAGAGCTCATTTTTAGATACCCTAAGAAAACTTAAAAGCACTGGAGTGCGAACACACCCCCACCTTAAGACTAGGGGAACATTTTGGTGTGTCCCGACTTCTCAAAGGGAAATGTAACTCCAGTGCGTGGCCGGCAGTTGTTTTTGTTTTTGGCAGAGCTAACTTGACGCAGCCTCTGTTGACACATGAGATGAGCGTGCAGCTTGCCCCGATAGCCTCCTTCTGCAGCCCTGCAGCCACAGAATATTCTTAGAGTTGGTGTTGGGCAGGCAGACGAGGGGACATAGTGCAGCTTAGTGAGCATGCAAAACAAAATAGGAAGAAACTCTTCAACATTTTTTAATCCTTTGAATTCTATTAAGCTACAATAAACCTGTTGAATCTAGTGTCCTTGTATTGTAACTGGTGTTTTGTATCTTAAATCCAGCTTGCTATTTTTTAAATTATTTTTATTGCGATGCACCAAAAACAATCACCGTGAGTCATTGGTGGATCTGTACTCGAAAGCTGGTTTAAAGCATCTTAGGTACTATGAGCCATGGGGAAGTATCATGAATATTTGATGCCCTGTGAGCCACATGAGTCCAGCACTGTGTCACACTGCACGGTAAAAAATACACTATAACCTGGAGTTCACCAGAAGAATAAAAGTGGAGATGATTTCACAGCCTCGCCACTCTAGAAGTTGTCTAAACGAATGTTTCATCTGAAACCCGACAACATTATCACCACATCTTCATGAAAAGGTGAGATCTTCTTGATACAAATCTGTTAAAATTATCCGATTAGAATAAAGTTTCTACATTTTGAAGTGCTATGATGTGCTGCAGGTGTCCACAGATGATGCTGTCCCCATTAAACTGCATACAGCCTTGACACACCTACAGCATCCTGACACATAGGTTAGGGTGCTATTCGTGGACTTCAGTCCAACATTTCAAACCATCATCCCATACAAGCTGGTAGTAAAGCTCCACACCTAGGACTTTCAACATTAATGAGCCTCTGGATCAGGGACTTTCCCACCAATCGGCCTCAGTTGGTGAGATTAGGAGACTGAACATCATCCACCCTGGTCCTAAACACAGGCACACCGCAGGGCTGTGTGCTCAGTCTGGCTCTTTTTACACTACTCACCCACGACTGCACATACCAGCCGCTCCTCAAACAGGGGTCTGATGTTTACAGATGAATCCATGGTGTGCCTCATAAACAATGAGACTTTCTACAGAGATGAGATCCAGCTCCTGTCCCTGTGGTATTCATTGAACAGCCTGGTGTTCAACAATGGCAAGACCAAGGAGATCATTGTGGAGGTCAGCTACTGGACCTAGATTCAATTTACGCTAGCAGACTGTCGTATAGCTGCTGATCCCACCCACCCAGGACATGGACTGATTACACCACTGCCGTCTGGGAAACGGTATGGGAACATAAAGACTACAACCACCCGGCTGAGGGACAGCTTTTTCCTAAGAGCTGTGAAAGCCAACCATCCACCACCTTTCCCTATGCTAGAGCCTTTAGCAATGGGTTAACGCACTTCATTCCTGAAAGAGTGACCGCTAGCCTGCAGATGAGTTTAAACTGTAGAATCTTGGCCTGATGATGTTGCTCTTCTGTGCTGAGCCATCCTTTTGGCTGCTTTGTTTCTCCAATGTGTAACTGGTCACAAACAGAGTAATGTGTATGCTGTTAACTGCCAGGGGACCAGCTCTGTTAAAGGTTAGTTTTAGAAAAAAATTTAAAATTTGCACTTTGTCAAACTTTATTGATTACACAGGCCAGCTGTAGCACCTGATTTAAATTTTGTTTTTCTGCAGTGGAATGCTCTGAGCTACCAGTAGAAGTGGTTTACTTGAAATCAACATGACTTTCAGACCAAAAACAACAAGACTGCTTAAGGATGTTTCCCCCTTAGTTGGATAATGCTCATAAAATTTGATCCATCTATACGTTTTACTAGATTATTAGGCATAAATTGTATGGCTGCTTTAATAAAACCATTTGACATTTTTGAAAGACTCTTACACCAAACCATATAAGTTTGGGTTTAAGAGACAGACATGGTCTGAATTTTTAAGAGACTTCCTGCTGATACGATCTATGGTTAAAGCTGAATCAGAACACCTTAAAGTTTAAGTTTAAGGAGATGGGCCGTCAGCAGACTGTTTAAGGCTTAAACAGTCTGCTGACGGCCCATCTCCCTGCAGCCTGGACCAAACTAGTATTTAAAAAAAGACAGCAGTAGAAATACAGCAAAAAAATTAAAATAAAAACACTTTTTCATGCATTCATTACTCAGTAGGAAAACTAATGCAAGAGGAACATGTGTCACAACTAACATTTAAAGTTTCAGATATGTTTATACTTGAGAGGATAGATAGATAGCAGCTACTTGAGTGACCACAACCACTTCCCTTGTCATGTCTGAGACTAAAAGAGGACGTTTTGTAAATGATTTTCTTATAAATGTGGTTGAAGCTGGAAGCAAAAAACAACAGCAAAATGACTAAAGTATCTGTGGTGACATAAAGAAACATTTTTACTATGTAAAGATATACAGTATTTGTATCTCTCCCCTAAGCTCTATCAGAAGATGCAGCAATGCAGTGTTAACTTTAGAATGGCTGGAATTCAATGTTGGTTCTCAGTGATTAATACCACCTACGTCTGTTAAATAACACTTTAAATCAACTCTGCTGTTTGAATGATTAAAAAAAGCTGAGAGGAATACTCAAGAAATTAAACAATAATTTTCCAATGTATTATAATTAGCCAATCTGAAGCGAGTAAAGTAATTTATTTTTTTTCCACATGCACTATTGCTTAATCACTTTTCACTTAAATCACTTAATCACACATTTGTTTTTGTATTTAAGTCATGCTGATACTGACACATGCCTGATTCCACCTTACACTTCCCAGACACTGGAAAGTTTAAACATTTCGCTAACAAACAGCACAGTGATGTCACTGAAATGTCACGCTAGATGACCTAAACCCACATGTCGTGTTTACAAGCTGCTTCCTTTCAGTCAGGAATGCGGGCCGGCACTCAGAGGCTCGGACCCCTCAAGGAGGGGGAGCAAAGTTCGCCCAGGTTTTATGTTTATCAGACGACAGATGATTGGATTACGCAATTTAATGTTGAAAACACGTTTGCATTGACATATTCTTAAAGGGAACCTTGATTACATAGTTATGACTTTAGATATTATATAACAAAAAATTACTTGAAATGTAAAACAAAAACTATAAATACTGACTATATAYACACACATAGTATATATAGCTCTTGAGCTAATATCATTAGATAGGAAACTAATGCTACATCTAGCTCGGGCGCTAATGCAAAAGCTAACAGGCTAAACTGAAGTTCTCCTTCCATAAGGCAGCTTTATTGTCCTCCATCCACGTTTTTAGTTTCAGACTGAGTCGTTTCTACATTCTCCTCTCTGTCAGCAAACTCTGGTTTCWTTAAAAAAGGGTTGATCATCAGATATTGTCCAAGATTAACGTTTAATATGAATAAAGCTCGCAGTGTCGCACTGGAAAAACTAGAAAACGTCCTTTGACAGTTTATAAAATCTGAACAGCATAGAGTATTTTAATGTTTTTGTTTTACAGTAGAAATAAATGTTTATTAAACAATGTCTAACGTTACAACTTATCAAGGTTTCCTTTAAAGATGGTGGCACTCTTTCAAGTTGTAACCATTGTTTTGGCTTGGCTCCAGATTTTGCCACAAGACTTTGAATGACACATACATCCCTTTTTCATTACTTTCGGGCACACCAAGTGAAACATGATTAGCATTAATTGTTTATCTGCAGCTGTGCATTTAGTCGGCACAATATTTCCTTCTTATCGTTTTTAAATGAAATGTTTTAGCCCAAAGGGACTGACTTGAGCATTAAGTGGATTGATGACAGGAATAAAAAAAGTGTGATCACAGATAGGAAGTTCACATTCATAACACCTGCCACCAGAAGGCGACGGCGGATGATAGTGTTTTTCCTGATAGAGCATCTATAGTTGAATAACTTCTGGACCCAAATTAAGAAAGTTGAAACAGGTAATCAACATTAGGCAACAAAAATGTCTAAAATTACAGATATGGAGCTAAAATCCGAAGTGGTAGTAGCTGAGAGTCCTTCACAGAGATCATCTTCATCTCACAACATTGCATGAGATTGTGCCCAAGGTTATTTTCAATGTTTGACCAAAATGAATACAACTGTTATTTCTCTATAAAATATGATCTTAGTCTAAACGGTGATAATCGTTTCTAAAAAAAACATGCAAGATCTTCAGTGGTATAAATATTTTTCTGTGCTTTTAGTGGAAATATTTTGACAATGAAGCTGATTGATACTAGGACCACAGAAAGAAACCAGCAGTGTTGCAACAAACCACTTTAAGCTACAGAAGAGCTCTCCTCTGGTTAATGGCAACAGCGTGTAAACAGATCAAATCGCCCAATAAAACACAGCAGGAAGCATGGCTGACTGTCAGCACTGGTCAGAAAACACATCTGTTTTTCAGCAAAAACACGAGAACGACATACAAGCGACAGTTTGAGGCTTTTAAAATGTGCTCTGAAAATAATCTGACACAAGTACTTTTCTCTTTGCTTGCAGTTTTACACGATTAAAACTCTAAAACGTGTATTTGCAGACAAAAAGGTGGGTTTATTAGAAAGCAGGACGGCTTTTCATCATCTACACAGCTTCCTCAAGTCATCCTCAAGTCGTGGTTCTGTTCTGAAAAATCAGCTTCTTAGTTTCAGTTTAACACAGACAATCTGTACAAATCGTATCTCTCTGTAATCTCCATCCATCAAAATGCATAATGGGCTCCTGCAAATAGCTGCAGAACGTGAAGGCTTCGTGATAATATAAACAAGTGACATGAGCTCGTTTTCTGACGTAAAACAGACACAGGCTGCCTGTTTCCAGTCACGAGGAATGGGGGTAAAAAAGTGAAAGAGCAGCATAAAGCTCCAGCCTCGTGTTGACTGCGGGGAGCAGCTCGCCTCAGTCTTTCTTAACTCCGCTTTGTTTGTGCTAAACAGAAACCTCAGGTCAGAGACAGGCAATCCATCTGCTGCCACGAGAACCTTTCTCATCCCGACTTGACCTGCTGAACACCTTAGGCTCAAAACAAGACCCTCTCTTTCACTGCAGGAACAATAAGGCCCATTGAGACGACGTTGCTCCCGACGTCAAGAACACCATGCTTTCCCAGAGTTACCTTCTCGCGGGACAATGGCTCTTTTTAGCCGAAGCCGTCTCATGACACACAATTTGATGATGTGGGGAAAAAAAAGAAGAAGAAAAAAAAGCGCCAAGCATCATTACCTATCAGACATAGAGTTGAGTTCACTAGAGTTCAGCTGGGCCTTCTAGTGCCACAAAAGCTTTTCTACTTCACATAAAGCCCCTTTGAAATCCTGAACACAATCAAACATAAAAAAGCTCTACCTGGGTGTGTGTGCCAAGGTGAAGCGGCGCTGCAGGGAGATGCTCCGGCTCATGAGGAGCTTGCGAAACAGCAGCGGAGAGTTACGAGGGGAGTCCCGGGGAGAATCACAAGGGGACATCCTGGGGGACCCGCTGGGCGAGCTGAATGGAGACTGTGGTTTCAGCTTGACGGGATGAGAGCTGCTGAGTGGGAAGGAAACAGCCTCCCCGGAGCTTTCCCACAGAGCCTCGCTCATCCTGCAGGCCGAGGGCTTCAACAAACCTTCCCTCGTGCGCTGGGGCGCCTCACTCCCGACAGGTGGTCCCAATCAACCATCTCAAAGCAGCGGGGGTCCTCGRAAGAATAAAAACGGACTCAACAGTGCACTTCATACTCTGAGGCACTCGTGATCGACTTCAGCCTTGCTGCTCGGGGAATCTTCATCACCTTTTTTTTTTCTTCCAAAAAGCTATCTGCAGTCCCTGTTGATGGACACAAACATGAGTGCGGGAGTGAGCCCTCCCCTCAGCAGTAACGGTGTTTACACAGCGCTGAGCTCTGCCTAAATATGGCCAGGCCTGAGTTATAGTGTTGTTAGCTCATGCCGCGGGTGAGATGGCCGCGTCCAGAGCTCCCTGCATGCAGCCGGCGGAAGCGCCCGTTTACATCTGTTCTCTCTCCACGACTCCTCAGATATTGAGTGATCGCAGCTCTGCTGGTGACGACGAACGCCGGGGCCGATCTGAGGCCACTGCTCAGGCAGATTTGTCGCTGCGCTCGTCACTGAGGCCCCTCTCTCCGTCTAAAAACAGAGCCTGCTTGAGATAAAAGATAACAGGAATCCTGGAAATGTCATTTTAACTTTTACTGCTATCTCGGGTGAGTTAGTGCTTTTTCCGATGAGACAGAGTGTCGGTGGAAAAACTATATTTCATCTCTGACCTACAGACAGCGACCTGAACCTGCTCTACCCAAAACACAACCTTGTAAATTCAGCCAAAACACACAAACTGACTAAACCTATTTGTACCTAAACATTCAAGTGATAAGCAGGAGGCTGTAAATACGGCTTCAGTCAAAACTCAGCCCTAYAATCTGCTTTAATTGAACAATGACAGCGAAGAGTTGACTTTTTTTAACTGATAAGATGATAAAAGTTGCTGGTGGTCAGCTGTGCGTGCGTCTGCCAGGATTGTGTGTGCGTCTTGATCTTCATTGGTGATATGCTCGCGCTGATAAAAGACAAAAGTAAATATGAAACCAGAACATCGTGACTCAGAGTGTGATCTCAGGATGGGGTTAAATTGGCACATCTTTTGTTTTTCTCAGACTCTCTGAATTTCACAACCTGGAAACGTCTTCAAAAGACAGACCAAGAAGTGAAAAATTATAAGAACAGCGTGTTTGAACCGTTTAAATTGTTCGTTGGACGTCTCATCTTTTCTTTTTTTTTTTTTACATCTTTTGTGGGTGCAAAGCGTTCCCTGCTGCGATACCGTGATTCTCTTCAGCTCTGCTGTCAGTCTGAGGGGTTTTGTGTTCTTGAAATAAGAGATTCTGTGCTGATTCTTGTCTGTTTAATCACTTCTAATTAACGTGAGACCTACAGAAAACAACGCAATTATTTGAGCTCAACACCCAGGGAAAGGCGTGGAATTAATAAGCAGAATATTTGAGGGGAAAATGTTTTGAAATTAAGAAAGAATAATTTTGCTGATTCATCTTCTGCAGAAACAGAGAGAGGCTCGTGAGTGAAGGAGGAGCTGACGGACTAATTTAACTCAGGACAGGTCACGGCGGGTCACTGGAGTGAGCTCACCAACCAAAACACAGCTGTTGTGTTATGAGCTGCCAAATGAAGCCAGTAGATGGCCCCAGTTCACACATACACACGGTCTAGTACAACCACCTTTATGGGGACTTTGCATTGACTTCAATTAATTTCTACGTTCTAACCCTGACCCCTTACCCTAAACCTAACCTCAGAGGTATGAGCCTGACTTAAAACCTAACCCACCAAAGCCCCCATCCCACCCACACAAACACACACACATCATGCCTTTCTATCTTCACAGGGACTTTCCACTGACTTCCTTCCGTACTCTATTACTTTCTATAGGATAAATTAACCCTTATCTTAAACCTAACAAACCTTCACTTCACACTACAGCTGCACAATATATATGCATCGTCATCGAAATGTAGATGTGCGCAATATTCACACTGCAGGTCCTGTGATGTAGGAGGCAAATTAAATAAACTTAACTTAACTTAACCACTAAATACCATAAGTCATTGTACTTTACATGCCATGGCATTTATTTTGGCGGGTTGATTCAGACAGTGGAAGTGGGCAGCTCTGTGCCAAAAAAACAAAAAAAAAAACCTTTCATTTTGTTGTGAAACTCCTGGGACAATACAGGCAACATTTTTTGGAGAAGTGTTGAATTCTCGAGCTGTGGAAGAAAACGACGAGGGAAAATACGATTATCGTGAAGGTTAATATTAAAGCGTGACAGAAACAGACACTAGGATAGACACAGAGGCAAAACGTTAGGTGGTAAAACTCACATCATGTTCGCACGTGACAGAAGGAAACGTCCTCAGGTCCCAGCACAGTAAAAGAAGGGGAGCACCGATTACACTTTTCTTTACAAAGCAAGACCTGCTAATTCTGATTTTGGTCGATACCAATTTTTTAACTAACTGATACTGTCCGGTGTTAAAAGGTTACAACACACCTTCAATATTCTGATCTTATTTTACTGAAAAGCACTGAACAAAACCCTTGAAACAACGCAAACGTGTTTTAACTAGAAAACAGCCCTGTCTCACAGCACAGCAAAAAGGAGGACAGTAGCTGATTTTCTGACCTTTGTGGAGATAAATAAGATCAGCTTCCCCTCTAAGTATCAGCTGATCCCACAAAATTAAGGAAATCAGGGCAAATAAAACAGCCGTCTGAGTTATCGGTGCACCCCTAAAGAAAATAAAAATAACTCAAATACAGACAAAAGGCATGTAACATGCAGAGAAAAGATCGGAGCGGGTTCATTGTCAACAAGGTAACAGCAGAACTTAGTGTTGTTTAAGGCATCTGTTGAAAATTCCTGTCCTTTTTCATATCGCAAAATATTTCACAGAGTTAGAAAAAACATTTTTTCCAATATCATGCAGCCTTTATTCACGCCATAGTCCTAACCCCCCAAAACAAAACATACACCCATAATGAGCTGTAGGTCCTCACAAAGTAGTATATTTAGAAAATATGGGCCTTACAAGGTCACAAATGCTAGAACACACCAGTGCAGACAAACAGATTGGTAGAAACATTAAGGATTAAAGATTTCTCTGTCAAGAATTTTTTGTCATCATTTCAGATTTCAGAAGGAAACAAGCAAAGTAGATAATTTAGTCGTCCTGATTGCACAAACACAAAAACATTGGAAACAAACATAAAAACCTTAGAGACTTCAAAAATCTTTTGGACAACGCTAATGCCTCGTTCAGTTTCTGTAGGTGTGATTGGATCAAAGCGCCTGTCACAGCCAAGAACGTCTCCTAAAAGAAGGATGAACACAAATTAATCACACATGGTACATTTAATGCCAGCAGCAGCAGAGCTTATTGAGCTCCTCTGTCAAGACTGTGTTTTTAATAAAAAAAAAGGCTTCCCCTCGCAGGAAGTGTCTTTTCAGCAGGTAATCCTCTGTAATAAATGACCCTTTAGGAGCTGTGAGACGATACAGTAAAAACTCTGACATTTTCTCAGAGGCTGTCAGGACGTTCGGTGGTTATTTGTTAAATGAACCTGGAGGGTCTCAAAAAACCTCAAAAACGGCAGCAGAGACTTGCAACCTTCAAAATCGCTAGTTTTAATGTACTAACATCCCTTGAGTTTTCATTAAAAGAATGAGCATTTTGCACTGAACGCAAAACCTTGAGTGTTCCGTACTTTAAATTTACACCTGACATCTGTTATAACCTAAACAGCTTAAAAATCTGCCATAAAGCTTTCAAGGCTAATATCCTGGACTAAAAACCAAACTAAAGATCGAGAATAATCATTGGAAAAACTGGTCTAAATTTGTCTTGTCTTCATTTTAAATGTGTTCTCCAGTAGATGAAATCATACTGTAAATGCTGCCAAGATGGGTACACTATAGGCTTAACCCTCTAACCGGAAAGATACGCCTTCTCTGAGACCGTTTCAATTTGTGTCAAAAGTAGAGACTTCAAACTATGCACCAGTTTWCAAACTGTGTTGAAAGGTCAACTTTAGCCGGAGTTATAATAGATAAGATATGGCACATTTGACTGAGCATGACCATCCTATTTGGTGCACGCTGCAGCGGCAGGCAGCAGGAAACACGGTACTCTCGAGGAAAGAACAGCTCAATCCAACATTAGGGCTGTGTATTGGCAAGATTTTGGCGATACGATACATATCATGACAGAGGGGTCACGATACGATATATCCCGATATATTGCGATACTATAAGCATGGCAATATATTGCGATATATTGCGATTTTTTTGTCCAAAAATTCTATTAAATAAAAACCTCTTACAGGGGAAAAAAATGAAAAACCAAAATTCATTGTCTCAGAAAATTCTAATATTACAGAGACATACTTTTGATACATTTAGCTGTGTTCTGCTTTGTATGTATTTTATTTTATTTGTTTCATTTTTCTTATTTCATCCATGTTTTCAATTATTAGAATAAATTTGACAATAAATAGTTTGAAAATATATTTTTTGCAGCTTTTAGTTTTTAATATGAGATTTAATTTGAGAAAAACAGAAAATCAGAGTTATGCAGAGTTTGGTCACAGCATTTCCACRTCATTTGATCGTTGGTGTACATCACAAAAGGTAACTACTTTTGAAGAACTGCGTCAGTTGTTTTTGTTGGAGCAGTTTAAGAATTGTCTGCCAGATAAAATAACAACGTATCTTAATGAACAAAAGGTAACAAAGTTGTGTGATGCAGGTGTTTTGGCTGATAATTTTGTGTTAACGCATAAAGATTATTTTGGCAAACAAGAAAATAGACCAAGTAGTCAAAATGTACACAAAGACAAGTGGTCATTTAATGGTGAAAAACGTTCTGAACAAAAACATTTTCAGAAAAGTTTTGTTCAGCGCAGTGACAAGTTTTGCACTCACTGTAGTAAACGTGGTCACATCAGATCAGACTGTTTTTTTACTTCAACGACAAGCTAAATCTACAGGTTACAAACCGAAAGCAGTTGGTTTGGCAGCTCCGGTTGAAAAGGTGTTCAAGGAGAATAAGAAGTTGAATCTTCTGATGTCAGTGTATCCTACTTGCCATTCATTCGAGAAGGTTGTGTTTCTTTGCAGGGTGGTAAAAACAAGGTTCGAGTTAAGATATTGAGAGACACTGGTGCTTTTGACTCGTTTTTTCAAGCTGATGTTTTGCAATGGACAAATGAATCAGACACGGGTACATGTGTTCCTATCAGAGGAATGGGTATGAACATACTGTCGGTTCCATTACTTAAAGTGCAGTTAGAGTGTGAACTGTTTAATAGAGTAGCATTACTTGCTGTAYGTCCAGCCTTGCCTATGGAAGGTATTTCAATCATCTTAGGTAATGGTTTGGTGGGTGATCGTATGTGGTCAGAAAAAACTCAAAACACACAGTCAAACAGAACCACAGGTGGTTTATCAAACTGATGAAAACGAAAAAGAGTTTCCTGAGGTGTTTGTTGCTTGTGCAGTGACACGCTCTATGTCAAAACAAAAAGAACAAGAACAACAGAAGGAAAGATCAATGAAAGTGCCTTTGCCTTTGTCTAAMTTTCCTGTGTTTGTTTCTCGCAGTGAACTCGCAGCGGAACAAAAGGCAGATACTACTTTGAGAACACTGTTTGACGACGTCCATCCACACTCTGAGTTGGTCGAAAGTGTTCATGGTTTGTTCATGCAAGAAGGTTTATTGGTGAGAAAATGGGTACCACATTTAGAGATGTTGGGTAGTCCAATTTTTCAGATTGTTGTGCCACATTAATACAGAACAGCCATATAAACAGCTCATGATGAATCTGGTCATTCTGGAGTGAAAAAAAACGTACGACAGAGTGTTAAGACATTTCTTCTGGCCTCGTCTTAAACGAGATGTATCTGGTTACATTAAAACATGTCATGTTTGTCAGTTAACCTCCAAACCAAATCAAACTTTGAAACCAGTTCCTCTGGCTCCAATCGAAACAAAATCAGAACCATTTGACCATCTGGTGGTGGATTGTGTTGGGCCTTTGCCTAAATCAAAGTCAGGTTCAGCTTATTTGCTTACAGTCATGTGTCAGACTACACGTTATCCAGTGGCGTATCCATTACGTACAATCACAGCAAAATCGGTTGTCAGAGTTTTAACCCAATTCTTTTCAGTCTTTGCTATTCCAAAAGTTGTACAGTCAGATCAAGGTACTAACTTTACATCTAACTTGTTCAAACAAGCATTAAAGCAGTTACGAGTACGGCATGTTAAAGCTTCRGCTTATCATCCGGAAAGCCAAGGTGTGTTGGAAAGGTTCCATCAGTCACTTAAATCATTGCTACGTGCTTATTGTTCAGAGTTAGGTCGTGACTGGGAGGAAGGTTTGCCATGGTTRATGTTAGCTGCCAGAGAGGTCGTACAGGAAAGCACGGGGTTTAGCCTAATGAATTAGTCTTTGCACATAAAGTGAAAGGACCTTTGGCTGCATTGGCAAGTGATCTGTTGCAGTCTGATCCTCCAGCTAACATGGTGGATTATATAAATGGTTTTCGTAAACGTCTGTATACAGCCAGAGAGTTGGTAAGAGAGAAGTTGACAGCGTCTCAGTCTAAAATGAAAGTTCTGTTTGACCGAAAGTCTGAGGACAGATCATTCCTACCTGGTGATCAAGTCTTAGTTTTGAGTACGGTTATTACATCGCCTTTTCAAGCTAAGTTTACTGGTCCATACACTGTCCTTGAAAAGCTGACAGAACAAAACTACCTAGTTTCAATGCCAGATTGGAGAAAAAAACAGCAAGTGTGCCATGTGAACTTATTGAAAAAGTATTTCAAACGTGATCCTGAATTGCAAAATTCTGTTGATACATTGCTGAGTCCAGTGGTAAGTCAGTGCAGGTTAATCTGTGTGAAACTGTTCAAGTTAACACCGAACATGACAATGGGGTCACTGTGAATGTTTTGCTAAGTGGTAAACTTAAAAACTCAGAAACATTACAGAATGTGAATGATTTGCTACAACGTGTAAAGATCGTGCTGACCAGTTAATTTCATTAATTAATGAATATTTGTGTTTGTTTTCAGATACGCCAGGTCAGACGAATCTAATTGAACACGACATAGAGTTGGAAGACACAAAGCCTGTAAGACAGAGATTTTACAGAGTTAATCAAGACAAAAAGAAGTGTTTGAACAAAGAGGTAGCTTATCTTTTGGACACTGGTATGGCTAAACCAATTCATTCTGGTTGGTCATCGCCGTGTATCTTAGTCCCAAAATCTGATAACACTTTTCGTTTTTGTACAGATTACAGAAAGCTTAATTCAGTCACAAAAACAGATAGTTTCCCCCTACCTCGAATGGACGATTGCATGGATCAAGTTGGCTCTGCTACTTTTGTTAGCAAATTCGATCTATTAAAGGGATATTGGCAGGTACCTTTAACAAAGCGCGCATCTGAGGTGTCTTCTTTTGTAACACCTGGCTTGTTTTCATATACAGTGATGCCGTTCGGGTTGAAGAACGCACCCGCTACTTTCCAGAGGCTCATGAACATGGTGGTTGGTGACATGCCTGGCTGTGCAGTTTACCTCGACCATGTTGTGGTGTACTCAGACATGTGGGAGCAGCATCTCCAGCGCATCAGGGAGCTGTTCAAGAGGTTAGCAGCAGCGAGACTCACGATCGCTCATGTCAAACTCAGACTCATTCAGTAAAAAACAAAATGAGCCCGAATCTTTGTATTCAATGAAGACAGGGTCAGTTGAATCTCTCTTTCCTCCAGTTTTATAGTTTCCTTTTTGTTTTGGTGCTTTCTGCGCATGCATACATTCCAGAACCAGCTGGCGTCAGGAGGTCTCAAGTGGTTACAAAATGGAGGTTTGGATTTTCTTTAAAATGTCCCAAAATCAATTTTTAAATATATAAATCGATTTTGGGACATTTTAAATCGATTCTGAATCTTTGTAAATGAGAATCACGATTCCGATTTAGAACGATTTTTTGGTGCACCCCAAGTAACAATGTTCAACTATGAAATGGTCTATTAGAAGGACAAGACAGGGAATTATTTTAATCCAAATACTATTTAAACACATTACAATATTTAAAAATAAATGGTTATGTTGGGGGAAAATAAATGTTTTAAGGGATGCAGCTCTCTTTGGCTTCTCTGGAGGGAGGTTGAGGAGCCACATACAGTTTTAGAGTCAAGCTTTTTGGAATTATTTTAAGCTGTGTGTGTGTGTGTGTGTGTGTGTGTGTGTGTGTGTGTGTGTGTGTGTGGGCTGCTTTGTTTCTGATGATAGATCATCAGGGGGACTGACTGAAGTCTTGAAGTGGGAGCTTGACAAAATCAAAGCCTGAACGACTGATGCTTCACTCCACCAAGGGGAAAATTGCATGTTGTAATTTGTACCAAAAAAAAATCTTAAAAAAGAAAAGACTTGATTCCATCCCCCTGCAGAGAGTAATTTTTTCAGCCTATACTATCAGCCTAATTGTGCCTTTTCACTGGTAAATTACAGCTASAGGATTATATAAATAATTGATGTCTGCTGCAGGTCACAGTTTTATTACTGGTGACATTTAAAAAACAGCAGATCTGAGCATTCATTAGTGAGTCAGGAACGTTAGAGAGCACTCTTGGAAGTTGAAACAAGGATTATACAAAGCATTTTACAAGATATATCTAAAAGCAAACATGTATCAGCTCCCAAACAACAACCTGATTAATAATCTGTAATTTCACTTCATGACAAAATAAACTCTGACCTGTTCAAGTAAAATAAAGAGAAAAGTCTGTGGACTTAAAGCACTTAGACCCAGTCTGCCTGGATCCAGGCTTGTTTTGYTCCAAAAAAAAAAAAGATAATAATAAATAACCAAAATTAATAATAATGGTGGGAAAATTATGCTAAATGTATTTGTGGTTGTTTGTGTCTGATTTAAGATGAAATAAGGAAAATAAAATAGATTCCAGGTGTCATTAAAAACTGATAATGGGTGGTATGTGGGYGGAACTGTTGATTTTTCTCTGCTTTTGTTAATGTAATCTAACATTGGTTCTATAATCAGTACTCATTTTTTTGTTCATTTTTGATTCTGGAGGAACTTCTTCTTAGCACAGAAGAGCATTTCAGTGTAAAAATAAAACACTTGAACCCAAAGTTCCTCAAAATAACAGTTTCCAACAGGTCGACCTCGTTTCCTGGTGCATCCTGATCCAAACATGAACTCCAACACTCGTTTCTGCTTTTGGCAGTCRACAGATTTCGGCACTCTGACAGATCTACAGCAAAAAAAATTAAACTATTCCTTTAGTCCCGCTTCAAAATACGCCTCTCGGTGTCTGCATTCAACTAAACATTAACGAGCTTTATGGAAACAATATGATATAAAGTGAAAATATTTCTTTTTATTTGCTTTTATCTACTTGGCATCAAACTCTTCATGTCTGGCACCTTCTGCAGGGAGAAAATCTGCACAGAACTTTGAAAAATCTTGGCATCATTTTCCACACCGGATCGTTTTTCCTCAAAGGATTACATTTTAATTATTTTTCTCCAACACGATTTAGTCAAATACCCTGATTTTGTTTTCAGAAGATTCGTTTCAGGCAAAGTTTTCCAAATGAAACCATCTGTTTCTGACTTTACTATTTTTTACATATTAGCGGCCTATATGTAACAAATGTGTAAACATACCAATAAACAGGTATAAAACACCTAGAAGGTAACCTTTTTAAATTATACTTGCTTAATAATCTAAGAATAACTGCAAATCTTGATGTAAGATAGGCTGTTATGCAGTTAAAATGTCTTAGAGTCACATTTATTTCTTTTTTACAAAAATCTAAAATAATTCAAGTTTTATTTTACCAGAAATTTAACAAAAAAATTGTATAAAATGCAAAACTTTGCTTTTATGCTGCAACTTGCTGACCAGGTAACATGAAAACATATTAATATCTCTTATTTGTTAAATTGTCAGAAGCTCACAAGCATATTTTAACTAAACTTATAACTTTAATTTGGTTGTTGGATTATTTAGATCCAATCGTGCAGCTTTTAGCCCCAAAATCCAGAACTGGAGTGAAACCACAGGTGGAAAATGACAGTGATATTTCATCTTCTGACAGGTGCACACTCCAAGGTCTGTGCAACTCATCTGAGCTGCTCTGTAAAGTTAAATTGCAGTAATTTTCATCTAAAAGCAGCTCACAGCCTGACATGCATCCATAACAGGTGAAGTGTCTCATGAAATCACATCGTTGGCGGCAGCTTCTTCATCTTGAATTCGAGAAAAGACATCAATTCATGCGCATGACAGCTCATCACAGCTCACAACAATACTCTCGTTCATCATGGTGTCACAAACAATATTGATTAATTAGTAAACAAGCTGCAGTGAAACAAGGTGTCCCCCTTGTTGTCTGACATGTTAGTTCAGGTGGAAGTGACGGACATGATGAATGTCAGGGACAGACGGCACGCCGCCTTGATCGCGCAAAATTAGAYCCAACTGTCTGTCAGGGACCGCTCCATCTCCACAGCAACTGGGAGCTCCTCGAAGGAAACAGCTTGTTGTTCTGACACGACGTCAGCGGAGAGCCAACCTACGCTCGCTGACCTTGCTGCCACCTGGGGCCGTGGTCAGGGAGACGGAGAGTTACAGAAGATAATCGAGCGGTCAGACGAGAAAAATAACAAGTGGAGTTCAAAGAAGTGACACCAAGAGGGAATTTACTGATGCCTCTCTGACAAAAACCAGTTTGATTAGCTTTTAACTAACTGTAACTAACTTTTATCTATAGATACATTTAGCTAACATGTTGCTGCTTTAAGAAAGCCTTTAGCTAAATTTATCTTTTAGCTAGCTTTYGAAACATTTAGCTTTTAGCTAACCTTTGGCTATTTTTAGCTTTATATTTGAGTTCTAATACATTATGCTATAATATTTCTACTGCTAGCTTTGAGTTAGCTATTTGCTACTTTTAGCATTTAGCTGGACATTCACTACTTTTAGTATTTAGCTAGCCATTCGCTACTTTTAAATTTTAGTTAACATTTGCAACTTTTAGCTTTTAGCTTACTGTTTACAACTTTTAGCTGTCTATTTGCTACTTTTAGTTATCAGTTAGTCCTTTGCGACTTTTAGATTTTAACTAGCCTTTGCTACTWTGAGCTTTTAGCTAGCTAYTCACTACTTTTTGCTTTTAACGGTCCTAAAGACAGTTGACTGTCCTACTTTCAGCTTAATGCTACGTTCACACCGAACGCGTTTTGAGCATCTWAAAGGCGCCCAACGTCTCAAGTTGGAYGCGCTACGTTCAGACCGGGATACAGACTAGACGTACGTCTGAAGAGGGAGGATGAAATAAAGATAAAATAAAGAAAATGGCTTTGCTTTATTTACAGAGAGCAAGCAAACGATGCGCACACCAGATAATTAAGTCACCAGATGATTTAGAGGCAATTTGTTCTGTGAGTTTCACTCCAGGAGCTGCGTGCTGACAAACTATTTTTGTCTCGAGCCCGGTTTAATACTGCCGTTAGTTTAATGAGCCACTGACTCGCATCGCTGGTATCTCCAACCAGAACACCAACTACAGGTCGATTTCAATTACAGAGCTCCTGTCCGTCTGTTTCAGGTTAGTGGGCAACATTCAGGAAACCGTCACGTGAAAAAATGAGTCTCTCTGATTGGTTGATGCGGTGCGTCGAGCAGCAAAAGTTCAGATTTYTGAACTCGAGCGTCGGCTGCTTTGGACGAGCCGCGTGCAYGTCAACGCTCAATCTGCACCTGCCGCTTCACACCGCGCCGCGCTAAATGCTCTAGACACGTGTGTAAACCGGCCGCTCCTGCTGCTCAAAACACGTTCGGTGTGAACCCAGCGTAACATTTTGCAGCTTTAAGGAATCATTTAGCTACTTTTAGCTTCTGGCTAGCTTTTAGTACATGAAGCTGTTAGCTAACCTTTAACCATTTTAATACTTCATGCTAGCATTCTGCTATTTTTAGCTTGAAACTAACCTTTGCTACTTAACTAGCCATTTACTACGTTTAACTTTTAGCTATACTTTGCTACATTTAGTTTTTATCTATCATTCCGTTAGTTTTAGCTTTTATCTAGAATTGTACAAATTTAGAATTTTAGTTCACATTTTCCTTCTCATAGGGTTTAGCTAGTGTTCTGATTTCTCTGGCTGTAACAACTCAGTTTTAGCTTTAGCTAATTTTAGCAGTCATTCAGCAATCAACATCTTTTACAGATAAAAAAACATTTCTATTGTTTGTATCTGTTGTATTTACATGAAAAACAAAACACTTCACTCATAAACACCAGAGATTATTGTGAGGATAATAAAGTTCATTGCAGTGAGATTTTGTCTCGTTCTCTTCGGGAGGTTTTCAAAGAAAGATGCTCTGTCGGTAGGAAAAACAGAATGCATGACACAAATATAAACTGTGCCCAGAAAAAAAGCACAATTTGTTTTTTTCTCAGCACAGTAAGGAAAATGCTGTTTGATKACTAATTAAAGTCTAACAATCACCCAGTGAGCAATAGATGCTGCTTCAGTGTGGAGTCCAGTTGTAGCAAATTAGATTGTGAGTAATGTGTACTTAGAAATATCGTGAGCTTCATACAGGAAGCTCCTTTTTATTCCTGTCAAGTCCAAACATCTGTTTGATAACTACAGATGTTTTTTGTCTATAAAGTGTTTCCTTTCAATTTAAATAATGAAAGTTAAATAACAACTAAAAAATGCAGATATTAAAACCCAGGTGTCTATAATCAATCAATGACTAAACCATTTTTACCTTATCAGTGAGGGATTCAATAATTTATTTAGAAAGAATGATGACAAATCTCTATGACTAAACTCAATTTTCATGGAAAAATGCAAGACTGTGTAAAAAAAAAGCTTCAGTTTGATTTTAGCCACTGAGTGACACATCTGGCAGATAACGCTGCCATCTGTGTTTTTCTAATCAACTGTTGACATAAATCATTAAATTCTGAATTATTATTCTCTACAATTTGTGTGTTCTTTGTCCACCTGCCTAATTAGAGCCCTGTTATTAGAGTCATGGTCTTCCCGATTCTTGTCATTATTGCAGTCAGAAATTRCTCACAATCACACCCCTTGTCCTAATAATCTGTCAGCCTCTCAGTTTTTCTCTGCCACAAAGGCAGTGTTAAATGTACAAAGACGTTTTTCTGAAAAGATATACAATCTGTAAATATGATTTTCTACTGTCTTACAGATTAAACCAGCTTCTCCTGTCAAATGTATCATATTTCGAACCTCCTGTTTTTTTTGTTTTTTTTTGTTATGAATCATTGTTGGGAATTTGACTTTCCACTGGCAGCATCTTCAAAGCCCCCCAGGCAACTTGGCAGCATCACTCAGCTGACCAGTGACTGAAGCTCTTCAAAAACCATCACCTGGTGAGGAGAGACAGGTGAGCCTCCAGAAGAACGAGGACAGCCCTCAGAGGAAGCACTCATCATTTATTTCTCACAACAWTACCACTCAGGGTGGAACTAGTGTAGGTCCACAGGCACAGCGGGCAGACATATTTCCTGTTTTTACCACAAGAAGGTTTTAAATTATTCATATTAACTGTTTATCCAAGCCTGCAYAACGTGATTGTATCAGAAACAAGTTAAGCTTTCTTGCACATATCATACTGTACGTATCATCTAATTTGTAAAGTGATACCAATTTTACCTTAAAAGGATGCCTTAATGTTTTTCACTACTCTACTAAAAGTTGTTGCTTGTGACACGTGAAAACATATTAGTTTTAAAAAATGTACATGTTTATTACATTTTCTCATTTTTCACTTAAGCAAGTCCCCATTTTGTTACTGATGCGTTTGGGGATGACGATGTTGACAACGATCGGTGCCACTAGATACTAAGTTAAGGCTAAAAAGCTATAATGTGTGRCAATAAAGTTATATGTTTCTACATCCTGCACATTATGGGTTGAAATGATCAAACATGACATTAGTAAATTAGCTCTGGAGCTAACACTATATATGTTTATTWGTAGTATACATGATGGTTAGCTCCCGAACTAATATTACTAACTCAAAAGCTAAAAATACATTATTGGTAAAATATGTTACAATA
>NW_013954326.1:51284-52621 GCF_001266775.1 Austrofundulus limnaeus | reverse complement strand
GAACAGAACAGATTGTTTCTGTTTAATAAAAGACTGATCACGCCCACGGAGGTCAGAACTTCTCTGGACTTGCTGAGCTTTCGAGCAAAAGTTAAGTAATGAGAACTTCTCCTCTTTGCAAAGTGAATCTTAAAAAATCTCACTTGCCTCTGTTGTCATTGTTTTTAATGTTCGGCCGGGTTTTGCTGTGTCTCTCTGAGTTCCTAGGTTAAAAAACCCGAACAGTTGGTTTTCTAATTATCTGTTAAATCGTAGCCAGTGTGTGCAACACAATGGTTTGTTATCTGATTATTTAAATATCACAAAGGGTGTACCACAGGGTTCAGTTTTGGGTCCTACTCTGTTTTCAATTTATGTAAACAGTGTCGGGGATAGAATAACTGATGCTTGTACACATTTTTATGCTGATGACACTGTGGTTTATTCCAATGCAAAATCTGTAACTGCTATGCTTGGATATCTTCAGTCTGCATTTGATATTATTCAAACTGACTTGCTTCAGCTGAAATTAGTCCTAAATGCTGTAAAGACAAAAGTCATGCTGTTTGCCAACAAGAAGAAAGTTCCACAAACTCTGCCCCATATAAAAACATTGACTGGTATGCCTATAGAGTATGTTGAGACATATAAATACCTTGGCATAGAAATTGACAATAAGCTTTCATTTAAGTTGCATATTGAAAATGTTGTTAAGAAGTTAAAGGTAAAACTAGGCTTTTTCTTTAAAAACAGATCATGTTTTTCTTTCAGTGCTAGGAAGCATCTTGTTTTAATGACGTTTCTGCCCCTGTTGGACTACTGTGACGTTGTTTATATGAATGCACCTGTCACCTGCCTACACAGGTTGGATGCTGTCTATCACGGTGCACTAAGGTTCATAACAGGATGTAAATGTTTCACTCATCACTGCACTTTATATTCTAAGGTAGCTGGCCATCATTAACAATGTGTAGGCTTGTGCACTGGTACATTTTTATCTATAAAACAATTTTAGGATTGTTCCCACCTTACTTGTCCTCATACCTTTCACTTAGACAGTCCAGTCACAGGCTACGCTCTCAGGACTTTCTCTCCTTCAATATTTCATTAGTATGGTCAGAACTTGGACAAAAGGCGTTCTCTTACTCTGCTCCGTCATCATGGAACGCTCTACAGCAGGATCTGAAGTTACGTACTTTGATTCCCTTGGGACAATTCAAATTTCTTCTGAGACAAAAAGAGAAATCTTCTTATGAAATGTGCTCTTGTTTTTAGCTTGTTTTATTAGCTTATTTATTTGTGTCCACATTTTTTAATTTTGTTTTATTTTATTTTTCATCGTTATCCTTTTTTTTGTA
>NW_013954326.1:48797-50284 GCF_001266775.1 Austrofundulus limnaeus | reverse complement strand
CAAAAAGACTTTTTGGCTGATATAAGATTTTAAAACTTGGTTAGGTGGACAGTTTTTGCAGTGTATAAATAAAGGTCAGATAAATAAATTAAAAAAACCAACATTAACATTTGAGTGAATTACCTCTTTGGATACAATTCACAACTAAAAGATGACTTGGAGCAATGTGATAGACCAAATAAACAAGCAAAACAACCCACTTTGTCCATTTTGTTATTGCTCCTACGTCAGAGAAACTCAGTGGTTTTGACAAGGTGACATTTTTTTTGGGGGGGGGGGTGGTATACTTTAAAACTGGTCATCGGCCCATTCTTAGTTGCAATGCACCAACAGATAATTTTGATAAAGTAACTTTAATGATTGTGATAGTTTTTGTTTAGTGAATCTTTGTAAGTTCTTACAGTTAAAACTGTTTAAATAAACGACATAAAACACTACAAAACTTACATTTAAAAAGTTTACATATTTTTTCATTTAACCTTGTGTACATCTGGAAGTATGTATGGTGGGCATTTAACACATGCTGGTGTGCACACACATGTCCCAGCTCTTAGCTGTTGAATAAAACTTCAGAGTGCATAAATGTTTGTGTGTGTTTGTCAGAGAAAGCTTTGTTTCGAGGCGTGTGTGGGGCGAGAGCGTGTTTGATTTCAAAGCACCGTGAATGAAACCTAAAACTGGGGAAAAGCTGACAAAACATACCAATCCCAGGTGGTTAATGGGCTGGGAGAAATGACCAGTTGACCAGCATCATAGACGACCCCGTTCTGATGTGTCCTGCTCTCGGGCCGACCCCCATCTGCTACATATTACACCTAAAAATCTTCTGTTTGTCTAACATCATGTCCCAGATGGGTGGTCTGGAGATACCATTGCATGAGGTCTGCATGTGTTGCCTATGAGTGACACTTTGTGTTCTTTTCTCATCATCACAACTATTTTACCTGGAGAATTGGAATCTTCTGTGAAAATGCAGCGAGAACACAGAGTGTCTTTATCTACCAGCTAAAATTAGTTAAACACTAGCTACATTTAGCTAAAGGCTAAGTAAAAGCAGGAAAAGGCTTGCCAAATAGAGTCCCGCATATCATTTACATACATTATCTGTCGCTCTCTCAAATGACCGGACAATCGGAGTGGATTGTAGAGTCAGTGCTAATGCTGTAACAGAAAAATATGTTTCTAGAGCAAATTTCAACACATCTAACTTCAGGAATCACAGGAAAGTTCAGTTGAAAGGTTGAGGTCTTCGACAGATTTGGAAAGCAAGAAAGCAAGTTAAAACAGTCGGTGTTTTTACCAGCAGTGCTGGCTCTAGCCATTTTGGTGCCCTGGGCGAGTTGAAGCGCAACCTGCCCCCCCCCAACATGAACTATGTCCCACCCACACCAGTTTGAACCCCAAAAAACAAGTTTGACAGTGTAAGGTACTATGGTAAACTTATATTTGCTTTCCCAGAAAACAAATAAATAACATACATGTCAACC
>NW_013954326.1:45248-47797 GCF_001266775.1 Austrofundulus limnaeus | reverse complement strand
CTTTAAGAGCTACTTTCACAAAATGAATTTGTCAGAGATCTAGCTTCTTTTTGCAACATATAATTTTAAACTTAAGCCATTGGAATAAGCTTGTTTTGCACAAAAAACCATTGTCTTCAATTCACATGAAACCACCACGAAGGACACTGAATTTACATGAATGTGCTTTTTGTGTTTATCCATTCATATTAGTGTATTTCACACAAATAACTTAGGGTTTAACTGCAACAGATCTGTGCACAAATAACGTCAGGTGAAGGGTCTCCGATTTCTTTTCCACATTGTAGACTTCAGAGGGAAGAAACCCCCTGTAGTGACATACACCTCTGTAGGARGGGTTTCCCAGGAGTTTGGTACAGTGAGTCTACAGGGGCCATGAAAGGTGTGTGAAAACAAATGCCCAACAACCATACTGAGCCCTAAACTGTTTGATTGACAACCAAGTGGAACATGTAGATTGATTGGAATTAAATGAAAGTTTGTTTGGCCAGTGACAAATTAAATTTTGCTTCTCCTAATTTTTCATAAACACTAAATGAGCTCACGAGCTACTGGTTGGAGACCCCTGGTTTAAAGAAACTTGATGTTTAGAATTTGTGTAAGTATGATATTGTCATCTTATGTGTAAATGACTGCAATAAAGCACTGTATAAGTCTAGCATAGATGCTATAAGTAAAGCTAGCAGTAGGCTACAGTAAAAACAAAATAAGGTTTACTGTATCTGTTCATCAACAGAAAGTTCAGAGATGAGCTCTAAGCGGACCAGTGTTGGTCTTTTACCCCAGATAAAATGTTTGGAGCCAATGTTAAGTACTTGGTTGCACTTTTATCAGGTCAAATTCATTGCTTGAATCCAGCTGTTAGCTAGCATCTTAGCTTGGAAAAGAGACAAAAATAGTCCTACCATGTGGAAATGATGGCTGTATCCTGGGTCATTATTACAAGTACTGTAACACAATGTTTTGTGGTCTTCCTGGTGGAGTTCGATGCTGTTTTCTTTAATGTATTTAAGTTTAAACACAGCTAAACTGGCGCAGCTCCATTAATTTCATGAGAGTTTGTACGCACACCAGTGTTGAGCGGACATGTGTTCTAAAAATAGCCTGAGTCAAGATCCCCATTGGTCAAAATGCTAGGAGCTATAATTAGAGAAAGGCTAACAATAATAAAAGAATAACTAAAAGCTTAAAAAAGAAGCTACATTTAATTAAACAATTTATTTAAAAAGGACATTGCACAATACATTTACCACACAGACCAGAGATAAGCTTATATGCTTACTAAAAGTAGCAAATGAAAACAAAATTAGAGCAAGTATGAGGAAGCAGATTTTAGAAGAGAGTAAATAAATATGAAAGTATTGGTATGGGTAAAAAATGTTTTCAATTGTTTGAAAAGTCTAAAGGTTACAAAACCCAAAACTCATCATAGCACCCATCTCCTGAATGAACTGCTGGTGAAGGTACTGGTACTTCTGCACCAGCACCTTTAGAAGAAAAATCTTTATCTTTTTTTTTTTTTTTTTTTGTAAATGACAGAATCTTTCACCACCCTGTCGCTAACCAAATTCCGCAGGAAGACACAGAAAAGAAAAGTTTGTCTAATTCAGGTCCACGCTTTGGAATCCAACTTGTGAAAGGTGTCAGGGGTGAGAGGTTGAAGGTCCTGGTAGTGTGGGTGGTTCTGATGAAACTCTGTTAGCAGTTAATGAGGGCTGAACAGTCACACTGATCAATGCTTGTAATTTGCGAGGGGCTAATCGCTGAATTTTCCCTTTGACAGAAGAGATTACACACAGAGTCTGAGGCAGGACAAAGGAGATTTGCCATTTAATGTCTCCTCTATAGAGATGGGACACAAACAAAGAGTGGATCAGACCAGAGGGAGTGAATGCTATCTTTAGGCTCATTCTTTTTCCACCAGATAAGCTCAAATAAACTCATTTTGTTCAACCTGTGCCAGACTAAAGGGTTGTAGCCAGTAAACCATGTGGCTGGATGTGTGAAAAGGGCAACTCATTTTTTCACTGCTCCCTCGTGGCCACTGAACATAAAGGTTGCTTTGGTTCAAATCTGTTGGCAAAATATTTTCTACCACTGGATAGATTTCTGTGAAATTCTCAGAAAATAATAGTTGTGTGTACAACTACAACTGATTAAGTTTTAAAGTCAACCTGATTCAGCCAATTGTACAGATACTGAGATAAAGTATCACTAATATCAATAAATATCACTAATATGCCCCTTCATAAACATTCATTTTTGTACTGTACTATACGGTGTATATGTATATATATATATATATGTATATGTTTGGGGCGGCTGTGGCGGAGTGGTTAGGGGAGTCGTCCTGGAACCGGAAGGTCGCTGGTTCGATCCCCCGTCCAGCCGTCTCAGTCGTTGTGTGCTTGGGCAAGACACTTCACCCACCTTGCCTACTGATGGTGGTCAGAGGGTCCGGTGGCGCCGATGCATGGCAGCCTCGCCTCTGTCAGTGCGCCCCAGGGCAGCTGTGGCTACAGTGTAGCTTACCATCATCAGTGTGTGAA
>NW_013954326.1:43077-44305 GCF_001266775.1 Austrofundulus limnaeus | reverse complement strand
ATCTCATCTCATCTCATCTCATCTTATCTTATCTTATCTTATCTTATCTTATCTTATCTTACCTTACCTCATCTCATCTCATCTCATCTCATCTTATCTTATCTTATAAAATTCAGTGAAGCTGAGAGCCATGCTCTGAATGCTACACATCAAGCATAACTTTATTTAAAATGTTTAAACAAAATTCGATCTCTTCGCATCACAAGATGATCTCAGTCTAAAATTCTGACATGAAAGGCGACGGACGATACGCGTTCCTTCAATGAATGCTAAGTCTTTAATTAAGTGTCTCACCTAACGTCCCTTTGAGTGTCATTTTGGCTCAGTAGAGAAAACCCAAAATGAATAAATTTAAGTCTCAGTCCATCAAGCACACGGGAATCTCATCACCAGCAGGCTGCCCTTCTATTTAGTGGTTTTCAGTGACAGAGATGACTTTTACAGACTAAAGGATTCCACAATAAAAGCTGAACATATTACATGTGTGAAAACTGCGACAGGCCTTGGTGGTCTGATGATGTTCGGTACATGTTGAGACTTATATGGGACTGCAGTCTGAAGCTGAAGGTTAATGATGATCTGACTTCCACTCTGCTCCTCTCAGGATGCAGAAGGAGAGAAAAATGTCTCCTACAGCTGTAGTTTGACATTTCTTGCTCTTAGAATATTACAGTGAGGTGTTTGGGTAATGTTCCCAGACTTTATCACCTCAGAGTTCACCTCTCAGTGACTGAATGGCATCTTGAAGGGTTTTTCCAAAAATTCAAACCAGTTTTATGAAAATGTTATTGTAATAATTAAAAGTAAAAGCATTTTCATTTCTATTATTTGTAATAGTCTGGAAATATGGGTTATTTAATAATGTGGTCATGTCCTGAAAACATTTACAGTTAGCAATCCTCAAAGCAGGGGTGCCCAAAAATTTTCCCTGAGAGGGCCACTATTAAAATCAATCTGAGGGCCGCGGGCCAAATGCAATAATATAAAAAATACTTAATATTTGATATTATTTTTTATGATTAAGCTAGCAGCCAGTGTGGTTGCCCACATTCTTTAATTTTTTTTCAGCCCATGGACATGAAGAAAATTCAACAAATGCTCAGGCAGCAAAGGCTCATGGGACTTTTCATAATTCAAAATTTGAGCATATGTGGTCTTATAAGGTGTGCAAATCTATGTATGGGCTTAAATCTAATCTAAATGTCTCTTGTAGTTACTTGTATTTTAT
>NW_013954326.1:37354-39479 GCF_001266775.1 Austrofundulus limnaeus | reverse complement strand
CCTCCATACTGCAGAACTTGGTAATTCATTGTGTGAAGCAGGTGTGTTGGAGCAGGGAAACATAAAACCTGCAGGCCTGCGGCCCTCGAGGACGACTAACAAGACAAATAATCTTACACATTGTGAAAACAAGATGATTATTCTTACACAATCAGTTCTTGTTTAGTAAATCAGTCTGAAAACAAGATCAAAAACACTTTTTGGCTGATATAAGGTTTTAAAACTTGGTAAGATGGACAGTATTTGCAGTTTAAAGCATGATATAGTTCATTTTGTTATTTTCAAGGTTTGATAACTTTATTTCTTCAACATTTGTTTAAAATTCTTCAAGAAACTTACTAGATTTTTAGATCGTTTGTGAAGTTCTGCGCTGAACTTCATGGAAATTGTTTCCTTGTCTCGTTGCACAGCTTCAGGCCGCAGAGAAGAAAAAGGAGGGCGAGAAGAAAGTCTTTCTAAAAGGGAGAGTTCCTGACTGCGGTGCCTTGATTTAACAGCTAAACCTCTGAAAGCTCGCTGCGTAGAAAAGCTTGCCATCAACACATATAATCTCTTAGCTGAGCCCATTGAAAGCTGGGTCCCAGGGGTTAATTCTCCCATCACTGCATGTTTGAATCAACTCCTGACTCACATTGAGATGAAAGCCACAGAGTCCCAGCACCGGGCTCGGACTCTGAGGGCCCACTGATCCTGGACGACTGGGGCGGATTATTGCATGTTCGTCTCGTCGGACCTCCATCGGGACGTGGAAACTGAAAAGAAAAACAATAATTAGAGATAATTGCTTGTGTCCAAACATGAGCGTTAAAGCCCCCCCCGCTCTCCTTTCGTAGTTTGTGAGGTGGAATGAAAGGGACACCCCCCTGTTTTGACAGCTGGGCAGGCGAACATAATTTGTGACAGCTGAACTGAAACGTCTTTAACTGCAGGGAGACACACACACACACAGAGAAATGGCTGCTGAGAGGGGAGATCAGACAGAGGGTCCTGCCCACAAGAAAAGAGGACGATGTCAGAAAAGAAAAGGAGATGGAAGAGAATTAAGAGAAAAGCAATTTCTATGAACAGGATTTCAACAGGAATGGACGAGGGAGGCTAAAAGAAGGGAAATCAGTCGCGCGCCCAAGAGACCGAATTTTAAAAAAACTCACGAAAAGGTGGAAAAGAGGAGAAGATTTCAGGCGGAGAGCTCGACTGAACATGGTGTCATGCCAGCTTTGACACATTGGGTTAATTTGCTGCTCTCTGGAGGTGACCCCTGAACTTCAGGGGGACACGGGGGTCATCCAGAACTCAGACTGAGACAGCCAAAACCATGTCAGTCTGAGAAGGCAGGTCACGGGTCGCCTCTGAGATTCTCAGTATACGGGCCGAAACAAGGACCATATGTGGACGGAAACACATTTGAAACAAAAACAAGTCACAATTTTCCGTCCTCCTCCTCCTGATACACCTCGACCCACCGCAGCCGCTCTGATTCAATAAAGCCATGAAGACCAGCGCAGCAGCAAATTGACAAAACGTTGGCTGCACGCCCTTTAAATTGTCAGTGACAGAAGTTTTCCCAGAGGTGAAATATTAATACAAACACGGGATTTCTTTTCCAAAATACTCAGCTCCCAAATTCTCCCATGTTTACGTTTCTCCCAGTTCCTAATTTCTGTTAGTTTGAAACGTCATCCATAATGTTGTGTTTATTGGTGGGGGGTGGGGTCACATCCCAGGAACAGGGAACTGGGAGGCTTCGCTTTAGTGAAGAGACTTTCTGTGTTTTTATCTTCGTACGAACAGGAAGTGTGAACGTGGACGTGCAGCTGGTGACGACGGCATCGAGCCCAGTTTGGATGGAAGTTTGCAGATGATTGACAACCGAGGATCCAGTCCAGGAAGCAGAGTTGTGGTGCTGAACACCCTCCTTCTGCTGCTTCCCCTCTTCTCCACCCAAACCCCATCTTTGTTGTGTTGTTGTGCCCAGAGGTCAGATTTTATTGTGAATCAGTGGTATACAATATAAATATACTGAACTTAATTGAATTAATATTTTTTGACAATATTTATTCTTTTAATTTAAAACAAACAAGTTCACATACGTGTGTGTGTATATATATGTGTGTGTGTGTATATA
>NW_013954326.1:27131-33949 GCF_001266775.1 Austrofundulus limnaeus | reverse complement strand
TTTTTTTTTTTTTTTTTTTTTTTTTTTTTGCTTTCAGCCACTGGTCCTGTTATCTTTTCCGTACTGTTAGCTACTGTTATCTTAGCTTTTATCTTAGATTTGCTAAAATTAGCATCTGCTTTTCTAACTGCTTTTTTAGTCATTATTAAGCATTGCTTCTGTTCTGTTGCCTTTAGCTTCTAGCTATAGTTCCACGTTTAGTTTTTAGCTGCTTGTTTAACCTTTAACAGCTCAGTTATTTTAGTACTCAGTCTGCATTTTTGCAGAAAATGCTATTTCTTTCGTTTACCTTGGATTAATTTTAATCCTTGTTTCTAGACTATTATGGTTTTTGATTTGTGATATAGACAGTTTAGTCATAAAACATTTAAAATGAGCCTTTTTGTTGCACATTTGTTTAAAAATAATAAAAGTGGCTGTTGGTGAAGCTCAGCCTGAAGGAACACAACAAAAAATACTATTAAATAAACCTTTGTTGGAAACTTGGTTACATAAATCAAAGCTCCTGAAACATTTTAAAGCTGATTAATGGTCATATTACAGCAAATACTTTATTGGGTTAATCAGCAATTAAAATACATTTCAAATCTTCTGACAAGTGGATTTAAACAAGAAGGATCATTGGAGCTGAGTGGCTAAAAACGAAATCTGACAACTATGCTTGAAATTATTGCTTAACATAAAAGACGTGCCTTGTTGGTCAAATGATTTAAAAAGTTTATAGCTGCCAGAAAGATCATGTTTTTGCACGTTTGTGTGTTTAAGTGCCAACTGGACAGAATTTATTAAAACGTTTAAGAAATAAATGATCGGATGTACATTTACAACTGGAGTCAGCCCCGTTCAGCAGGCTGCCGCAGCCAGCTGACTGTAAAACACATAAAACACTAGTTTTATGTGGACTGAGCTCAAATGTGTGCGGTAGCTGAGAGTCACCTCTAACTTACACAGTGAGCATTTATCTCAGCAGGATTACATGAGACTGAGCAACAGCTTTGACCCAAAAAGCTACATTTGTCAACACAAGATGATTTTAGTGAAGTGGAGGTGATTTGCATTCATTCAGGTAATGTCAGGACTGTAATGAATATTTTCTGTTACTGTCAGTTTGTTTGCATCAAAGTTAAGGCCTTATAAAGAATAAAAACATTCAGTGTTCTGACATCTAACCAATATAATGTGTTTTATTAACAGCACTTCCTGCAGCTTTTTTATTGGTCCAAACCAATCCTTTTGTTAAATCATCAGAGATTTTCTGCACACAGTGAGCTGATGTTACAGCCTGAACACTGAAGCTGTTAGTGAGCTGCAGAGATCAAACCCCTGCTCCTGTTGGTGACTTTAATGTGTTGTATCAAAGCAAACACAATAATCTTAGTCCAATCAGCAGGCAGGGAGTCACACACTCTGTGGGATCATCTGCAGTGATAGTAGTATTAGTAGTAGTAATAGCACTAGTAACAGTAGCAGTAGTAGGAATGTGTTTAGTTGGAGCTCTGTGTGGATGAACAGGAGCAGATTTGCTCCGTGTTCCTGCCCCCCTGTGTCTCTCTGACACTTTTTCTTTCCAGAAAACATCAAAGCTCACAGAACAAACTGTTCCCAAGTCCAGTAAAATGTCCAAATGTTGTTGATTCTCAGTGGATTTCACTTTCCAAACAAATACTATTTAATAATTAAGGTTTCTGAGTCAGTTTTAACAGACTGTTAACAACATGAACACTTTGTGTCTTTATTCAGAAGGATTTTGTTAAACATGAAGGTAGAAACGTTTTTACTAAAAAAACGTCTTTTTGTGGCAGGTCTTCGACACCTAGAAAGTGTTTATGTAAAACATACATTAAATATTGCTGAAATTTTCAGAACCTTTAACATTTTGATGCTTTCTGTCTCTAAAGTTCAGTCACATGAGGGTTTCCCTTAATAAGACCGATTCCTATAAATACACAACATTCAGCGTCACACAACAGCTGTGTGGAAAATTAAACCCGAGTCTTTTATTTTGTGCTGCTGTGGAATGAAAGGTTTAATTTAAATAGTAAAGTTTTATTTATATAGCGACTTCCAGAGAAATAAATTCACAAGGTGATGTCCATTCAGGGAAGGGGGAGGGGCAGTTAAGAAGACATAGAAGACAAACATGGGAGAACAGGTGAAACCAGTCATGCAGCAAACACAGTAGCGCTACCTTTACCTAAATAATTTGATGTGTTACACAGAGTCACTTTGATTTTATCGCTGGTGTCTGTCCTGGTGCCTGTGTGCATGTTGGTCTGTTAACAAAACACCTCACGAACCAGTGGATGGATTTCAGTGAGACTTTTATATGTGGTGCCGTTTGTAAAGTTACACAGTTAGAAATTATCACCAATATTTTTGTTTTATTTAGCCTTTTATAAGAAAAAAAAGAACTGATTTATTTTTCAAACTCAGTTTTTCATCATATGATTCAAACATTTATAAATGTCATAGTTTATAAACTAAATATTTAACTTACAAATTAAATATTTAGTTAACATATATTCATTTAACTTGTGACTTAAACATTTAGTTTTGAGCTAAATATTTAGCTTGAAACTTAAATATTTAACTAACCACCTAAATATTTTACTTAGATATTTAGCTAGCAAGTTAAATATTTAGCTTGCAACTTAAATATTTAGCTAGCAAGTCAAATATTTAGCGAGCTACCTAAATATTTAAGTTGCAACCTAAATATTTAGGTAGTTACCTAAATATTTAACTTAAAAATTTAGCTAGCTACCTGAATATTTAAGTTGCAACCTAAATATTTAGGTAGCTACGTAAATATTTAACTTAAATATTTAACTAGCAAGTTAAATATTTAGCTTGCAACTTAAATATTTAGCTAGCAAGTTAAATATTTAGTCAGCTACCTAAATATTTAAGTTGCAACCTAAATATTTAGGTAGCAGGTAGCAAGCTAAATACTTAAGTTAAATATTTAGGTAGCTACCTAACTATTTAACTTAAATATTTAGGTAGTTACCTAAATATTTAACTTAAAAATTTAGCTAGCTACCTGAATATTTAATTTGCAACCTAAATATTTAGGTAGCTATGTAAATATTTAACTTAAATATTTAACTAGCAAGTTAAATATTTAACTAGCAAGTTAAATATTTAACTAGCAAGTTAAATATTTAACTAGCAAGTTAAATATTTAACTAGCAAGTTAAGTATTTAGCTTGCAACTTAAATATTTAGCTAGCAAGTTAAATATTTTGTCAGCTACCTAAAAATTTAAGTTGCAACCTAAATATTTAGGTAGCTACGTAAATATTAACTTAAATATTTAGCTAGCAAGTTAAATATTTAGTTAGCTACCTAAATATTTAAGTTGCAACCTAAATATTTAGGCAGCTACGTAAATATTTAACTTAAATATTTAGCTAGCAAGTTAAGTATTTAGTTAGCTACCTAAATATTTAAGTTGCAACCTAAATATTTAGGTAGCAGGTAGCTAGCTAAATATTTAAGTTAAATATTTAGGTAGCTAGCTAAATATTTAAGTTAAATATTTAGGTAGCTAGCTAAATATTTAGGTTATATATTTAGGTAGCTAGCTAAAAATTTAAATTAAATATTTAGGTAGCTAGCTAAATATTTAAGTTAAATATTTAGGTAGCTAGCTAAATATTTAGGTTTCAAGCTAAATATTTAGCTCAAAACTAAATATTTAAGTCACAAGTTAAATATTTAGCTTTGTAAATCACAGTGAAAATGGTAAAGCTCCTGACTTCACTACCTTTTCTGAAACATTAACTGAATTAACCACTGTGTAAATATTTAATTTGTAAGTTAAAAATTTAGTTTACAAACTATGACATTTATGAATGTCATAGTTTATAAAAGTCAGTTTTTCATATGGTGAAAAACTGACTTTGAAAAACAAATATGTTCTTTTTATCTTGTAAAAGGCTAAATAAAATAAAAATATTGGTGGTAATACTTGACTGCAACTTTACAAACGGCACAAAGTAATCATACCTGTGCAACTGAATCCTGTTTGGAGCCAACATCATTTGAGATGGCTGCCACAGATCCATCTAATTCAACCTTCTAATAACTACACTTTTTATACATTGCAAATAACTATTAAGAGTTAGCTCTATATGTCTGTTAGCAAAATATCTAATGAACCAACAGACAGAATTTAATGAAACTTTTAGAAAATAATCATTGGATGTACGTCTACAACTGATTCAGTTTTTCAGTGAACCCAATTCAAAATGACTTCTACGAGTCAACATATAGATACAATATCTATACTCCTAACTTCACATCATTTCTCAACAGCAGGTGACATGCACTTCAGGGAAAGTTAAGCTTTTACATTATTTTTAACAAAATCAAAGTAGTTTTTTTTTTCAAACAAACAAAAAACCCTGTAGTTTCCAACATGTTTATGTAGGATTGTGTTTGTGGCAAGAAGGGAAGAGGTCTTCATAAGCAGGAGGCTGCAAAGAGCTGCTGTCATCCTCACACCCCCTGTCGCTTTCTGTCTTCTGCGTTCTGCAGAAACACATCAAAAACACAAAATCAGATAAACGCCCACAGATTCACTCATGCTTCAGCCATGTTGGCCTTTAACAGGAAACCCAGTTTGTTTGGCATTAACTGCTGGAACAGGTCAGGAGTGGAGCCAACAGGAGTGAGAGTCGGTGTGTGTTCATGTGATCGGGGCAGCAGTTTATAGTCACGGCAGGTTAACTGTATTATTCCTGCTGTCTGTTTGGATTAAAGTGAAAAGCTTTCCTGGAAACCTGCTGGGAGTAATCGTCTAAAAACAATAAAAGACAGCGAAAACTTGGAACGCAGCTCCGTGTTTGTAGCCGCACGTCTGACTGAGTTTTAAATAAATGAGTTCCTGCAATAATCTGAAAATTAAAATAAAACTGCGCCTCAGCTGTCGGTGCATGAACAGGTGGGAAAATACGACTTCAATTATATTTCAAAAGCCTATCTTTTTTTAATTTAAAAAAAGTGTTTGTGATACAATGTTAACCCCCAGCAGGATTTTTATTTTAATAAGTGAAGTCATTTTAGTGCTAACTGACCCCATGCCAATGTTAAAAGTTTTATTTTTTATGTTCCTGTTGAAGAAATGTCAAGGTCAAATGTATTTATGTAGAATATTAAAAACAACAAGGTTAACCTTCGAACAAGAAACAGCTGGAGGAGAATTTTACAACTAACAAGGATAAATAACAACTTTGTAAGAGGACTGGATGTAAAAAGAGCTTTTTAAAGAGGATGAATCTCTTAGAAATAAAGATGGGCAGAGGTTCATCCATCTGTGAAAAACTGCATCTAAACAAAGTGTAATTTTAACACTTACAGAGTTTAATTTAATTCTGTTTCATATAATATGTGGTCCCACTCAAAATCAGTGTAAACTAGTGATGTGCAGTTCAATACTGAAATATCGATACTACTAATACCAGAACTTTATGTTCTAGAATCGATACTAAAATCAAAATATCGATACTTTGATACATTATTTATTTCACATAATGTATATCGTTAACAGGAAAACAGTGGAAAATAAATAAACGATTCCATTCTTGTCTTAAATACATCAGCACAGTGGCACATGCTCCGTCAGTCACTCAGTCTGAACATGTATGGCAGGTAATTTTAACATAAAATCTGCTTCTTCTGACTGCAGTTAAATTCTAGATGAGGGGTTCCCAAACTGTTTCATGTTGTGTCCCCACAAACAGCATTAGCTCTGGCCAGGGACCTTCTTGCAAACCCACAAACAAAGCTACAAAATATACAAAGTAACAACTATAAAAATATTTTTCTCACTTTTATTCACTATTCAAAAATTATTATATTTCTTAAGGATAAGAATATTAAATTGTGCTAAACAAATATAAGGTTAGGGTTAGAAAGACTTTTAAATTAATAAATGACTTAATATGTCATGTATTATTTATAAAGCGGTACTTTTTAAGATTTAACAGACACATTATGTGTGTTATCTCAAAGTATCAGTATCGGATCAGTATCACCAATACCAGCCAAATTTTACTTGGTATCAGTATTAGAAAGAAAACTGGCAGTAATGTAAACTTTTCAGAGTTAATTTTACTAATTTTTGTGTCAAAATCAACAATGAATGGAGTAAAATTATTTAATCCTATGGCTCGTTAATGCTCTATAGAGTAGGACTGTGTTTTATGGAGTTAATTTTACAATAAAAATTGTTTAGAAAACACTTCATACTGTAATACTATTACTTTTTGTTTTCTTTTTTACACAGTGTGAGTCAGAGTACACAAAGTTCTGCACTCTATCTTAGAGTTAAAATCAACTCTTGAAGTGTTGTATTAACACTGGTCATTAGTTGGCAAATCAGCACAAAAGTGCGACCCTTCACACACCAGGAAGTACCTCTCACTCATGGTGTCGACTTATGGCAAATAACACAAAACTTAAACTTGAAAAACTAAACAACCTGAACAAGAAAACTAACCAGAAAAACAAATTTTTACACTCATGAACATTTTTAATAGTCTTAGACATGCAAACACATCATTTCTACAAGATTACCCAGCATCCCTTGCTGAGAAAATTCTGGTTGATGAGGAAGAGGGCGGGGCTTTTCAGAATACTTCTTTCAACACTGCATTGTGTTCTACTGTATAACGACACTGTTAAGTGTTAATCAAGACTTAACAGTGGGCGGAGCTTATTTAACACTGTCCAGAGTTGAGACAACACTGATGAAATCAACTCTGTGAATTAACACATGATGTCAGTTTACTCAGAAAGTGTTAAAATAACAC
>NW_013954326.1:18897-21637 GCF_001266775.1 Austrofundulus limnaeus | reverse complement strand
AGGTGACTGATGGAAACTTAGGAGCTTAATCCCACACCAGTTTGACCATGAATAACGTTGGGTGACCAGTCTGACTTTTGTTGTTTTTTTCACATTGGACTCCACAGAGAAGAAATCCCATCATACTGCTGCTTAAATGTTCACTACGTCAGAACTTATTCAGTAAATGTGTTTCCATCTCTGCTTTTGTGCATTAATTCTTACAGGATGGGGGAAATTGGTCTTGGTGGAGGTTTGCACTCTCCCAGTGCTTCTAGTTATAAATGATACATGTTACCAACTCAACTCAGAGTACTAAAGGATTCACAAGTATAAAAGTGTTTTCAAGAATTAAACCAAACAGTCCAACCTTTGTATTTCTCAAGTGTTTTAATTCTTTTTTGTTAGAAGATTGTTTATCATAAAGAAACTTCTCACCGGCTTCTTCTCTGGTCTGCCTGTGAGCTGTGACCTCTGCTGTCTCCTGTACCGTGGTCCGCTCCGTGTCCACCGTCGTACGGAGGGAGCCCAGGATGGAGCTCGTTCTGTGGGTGTACCTCCTGGGTGATGAAGCCATAAGCAGGTGGGATGCAGAGCATGGCTGTGGCTCCCTGCAGCATGACAGGTGGATTAATGCCGTGAACCACGACAGGATGTCCTCTGGAGGTTTGCTCCCTCACAGGTATGACGAAAACCTCCTCGTCCTGCTGCCTGCAACAGAGGATCAACCGAAACTTGCAGATGCTGGTGAGCATGAAGGTCCCACCGACTGAGATCAGGATGGGGCCCAGCAGCTGAGTCCACTGGAAGCTGATGTTGGTTCTGTAGTAGTGCCAGCCCATGGCAGTGAAGGTGACCCCCAGCATGACGAGGAGGACCCCTGACAGCAGCAGGGCCACTGCCGTCTTCTCGCCGTCCAGCAGACCAGCGCGAGGGGCATCGCTGTTGTTCTCCATTTCAGGCCTTCGTCCCACCATGTCGGTGCAGTAAGTTAGTGTGGGACACTTTGTGTCTCACAATAAGTTCAGATCATTGAACACTGAGTAACTCTGAAAACTTAGCAGCCAAGAGGACAAGTTACACGTTAACCTGCTGTTTTCTCAAACACAGACTGGAGCCGAGGATCCCACTGATGTGGACAACATGAGCCAGTCCAGTTTGGACATTTGGACAAGTAATGGTTTAAAGTTATAGTCCTGTCCATGTGTGCTTGTTTGTGCGAGTTGTCTGTTAACAGCAGAGGTGTATAGTAATACCAGTAAGTACATTTACTTTTGTAAGAAAAATACGTATTCAATAGACTGAAGTCAATATTAAAACCACCATTGTTAAATAAAATGATTTGTAGAAGGAATCAAACCATACAACACCAGAATTCTGGAACTGAGTGAGCTTTAACGTCACCGGAGCTAACAGGAAACCACACTGGCAAAAAACCAGGAAGTTCATCAATTTATACATGGTTCTTCAGTGCCTGCATTCGCCCCCTGCTGACCTACGGCAGAATCACAGGCATTCAGACAAAATTATCAACTAATGTTCTCATAACGGTTAAATACAGTATGTGTTGTCATATCATTCGGACATGTAACTGAACCTATTTCAATCAAAACATAATAGATTAAACATTGTCAACGTTATAAAAAGGAAAACCTAAAACTATAGTGTTGTGCTTTTAACATCAGTACTAACCTCTAATAACTATAAATTTCTTCACTTTGTTACAGTACGTAAGTCCATTTTTTTGAGGATTTGTCATTTCACCAAGTATTTTTTTGATGATGATAATGATGATGATGATAATAATTTATTTCAGACAAAACATTTCACCGTCAAGTGCCAAAAAATAAATAAAACAGCATACCTTACTATGATGTACATAATCAATTACATGAAAACACACCAATTATTGTCCTGATGCATCTAAGTAATCCAGATAAAAAATTAAAAAGAAAAAAAATGTATAGGTCTTCTGGACGGGTTCTTCTCTAATAACACCACTTATTCAGTGATTATGAGACTGAAAAGGAGTATGATGAAGTATAACTTATATAATCATCCCCCTTTTCCATTTCTGATTCATCACATTGTCTTCCAATTTCCAATATCCTTCCTGACAAAAAATGAAATAATAATGACTATAATAATATTTTCCTAAACCAGATGAAAGTAATACATACACACCTATAAATGCATACTCATCTATCTGCACATAAATCTAAATAACACACACCACTTTACACACCTGTATTTAGTTACACACACATGCACAAACCTGCACCCAATTTTGAGATCATCCACAAGGCTGTACTTCCTAACCAGTTTCATCCCCTTTGTTCATCCTTATACTTTTGAATAATAACCATTTTGAGTTCTTTCTTAAAATACCTCATGGTTGTACTTTGCTTCTGCTTTTTAACGAGTTTGTTCCAGATCTTCACACCAACGACAGAAATGCACATTCTTTTCCTTGTTGTTTTAGCCTTCAAAGTTCTAACGTTGAGGTTTTCTCTATAATCGTATCCACCCACTCTCTCAGAAAATAATTTTTGAATATTTTCTGGTAATAATTTGTTTCTGACTTTATACATAAATTGTGCAGTTTGAAATTCGACCAAATCAGTGAGTTTCAGTAAATAAGAATCTATTAACAAATTGTGGGTACGACAATAAAAATCCACCTTGTGAACTAAACAAATAGCTCTTTTCTGTAATGTGCATAATGGTTTAAGTGAAGTTTGATTTGATTTGATTTGATTTG
>NW_013954326.1:15553-17167 GCF_001266775.1 Austrofundulus limnaeus | reverse complement strand
GATGGATGGATGGATGGATGGATGGATGGATGGATGGATGTTTTATATGAGGTTTCCAACAAATCTTATTTTGAATCTTATTTTAAACATAACTTTTACTTTTATTTTTGTTACATTCAGTACATAAAAATGATACTTTTACTACTTTACTTGCAAATTTAACACCTTGGTTATACTTTACAAATTAAAAAAAACATGACTGGAACTCATTATGAATGGAGTTGTTTATACACTCTAAAATATGATGTGTTGAATTTACTTAACTGAGTTATGTCAACTGGTTCCATTAAACCAAGTTAAGTAAATGTAAATAAAATTACTGAACTTGGTTTGGTGCAACCAGTTTGGTTACGTAAATTCAACACTTCATTTATTAGAGTGTGTGTAAAAGTACTTTTACTTTCCCAATTATTGTGATCAGTTTTATAATTTTTACTTAAGTACTTTTCTTATGAGTGAAAGAAGTTTTGACTAAACTTTTCTGTTAAGGTATTTTTGCTTTTCCTTGGTTATTTTTTTAGGTACTTTACATTTACCAGCGTGGTGGCTCAGTGGTTAGCACTGATGCCTCACAGCAAGCAGGTTCTGGGTTCGATCCCTGATTCGGACCTGGGGTCTTTCTTTGCAGATTTTGCACGTTCTCGTGCTTGCGAGGGTTTTTCTCTGGGTGCTCCGGTTTCCTCCACAGTAACACAACATGTAAATAACAGGTACAGGCTCAGATCACCCTTGCAGAAGAGATCTGCAATCTCAATGGGATTTGCTTGGTTAAAAATAAAATATACCACTGGTTAACAATATAGCTCATGAACCAGTTAACGGATTTAAACAAACTTGCAGAATAATTCTACAACTGATGAACTTTTAGAATTGATTACACTCAAGATTACTGCCACAATTAAGCAACCTTGTAAGTCAGCAATTTGTCCAGTAGTTGTGACTGATCTCAAAGTGATCCTGTTTTTTTTTTTATTTAACAAACTGAACAATATTCTTTATTACAAGTTTACCATCAATTATTGGAGTCAGTTTATCAGTCTGTTTGTTTTTGTTCTTTGTTAGCAAAATATTTCGTGAATTTCTGGATGAAGTAATACATTGTGATGAGGACTAAATTCCTGCTTAAAAACTACAAACAATGTTCAGACAAAAATATGGTAAGTGATAAACCAGGATTTACTGCAATTGCAAGACACACATCATGTCACACAGGGCAGTGGTACAAAATGTGTGCACCGAGGCAGTTTCAAATACACACATTTTTACAGTAAACAGACAAACTGGGCCAAGGAGAGAATGGTGTTTGTTAAACAGCAACAAGACTGATTACATCTAAACAGATATTGTCCTGATCTTAAAACACTTTGTCCAAGAGAAAACAGAAGTTAAAGAGTAAAATCATAAAACATAATGATATTTTAAGGTAAGTAAAAGAGGTCACTGACTCTTGGACTGAGAAGAAATGTAGGACTTTAAAGGATGATTTATTTTTCCAAAAGAAGGGTTTTTTTGAAACAAGTGTGCAAGCATGTATAGAGTATAGTGTGGTAAAGTATACCTAGGGGTGACCCCTACACTATACAATGTATATAGTATAGAATAGTAAAGTATAGT
>NW_013954326.1:13590-15543 GCF_001266775.1 Austrofundulus limnaeus | reverse complement strand
ATATAGTATAGTATAGTATAGTATATATGAGGTATAACAGAGTTTGCATGTTCTCTCTGTGCATGCATGGGTTTTCTTCAAACAATCCAGTTTCCTCCCACAGACCAACAACATGAATGTTAGGCTTACTGGCAACTCTAAAATTGTCCCTATGGCTGTTTGTCTAATTTGTCTCTATTTGTTCCTGTGATGGACTTGTGTATCTTATTGGTTCAGCTGTCAGGTAAGTTAAGTGAGAAAGCTAAATGACTTAAACCTTTAAACTCTAAACACACTTTTATTTCTTCAATCAGGAACATCTATCATTGCACTTTTTTAGCAATATATTTAGTTACTATATACACATGATTAAAAGTAGGGACATAAGTGTCCCTGTCATGGAGTTGTAACCTGTCCAGGGTATAACCTGTACCCACAGTGACTGCTGGATATGGTGGGCATTGATGATGGATGGATGGATGGATGGATGGATGGATGGATGGATGGATGGATGGATGGGACATAAGTGTTGTATTGACGTGTTTTACTGTATATTGAAATGCGCCAAAATGGCAAAGAATCATACAAAAATAATAATAAAAAAGTCCAGGTAGACTGAAAGGTTTAACTGGGCAGGGGCTCATTTATTTTTGTATTCATTTATTTTTTATTTCAAACTTTTTTCATTAAAAAAATTAAATTCTATATACAATAAAAAATACAAATACAATTAAATGAAAGGTGGCAGAGAGAAGAAAAAATCATATATCTGCCCCTTTTTTCTCAAATATAAATACATACAATAGCCTAGTAATCTTGTACAATACATTAATCTGTTACTGTACACCTGGAATGGAGAAGCAGGTAAAGAAAATGGATGACTGGACTGACATTTTGATATATTTACCAGTTTTTGTAAAATCAACATGTTCAGTTTTATGATTTATACATTTTATCACTGAATGTTCAACCTATAGATGAAGTTACACATGCCAGTCTTTGTCTGAATTTTAAGTTTTGCAAACTCCTCATATTAAGAGTTTGTACATCAAAATGTAAGAGTTCTTGTTTTCTTTGCCCTACGATGCTCTCTCTGCTATGGGACTTCTGAAACCCCCTGAGTGTGCTGCGAGCTCACTCCTAAAGTTATTGACCTCCATTGTGTCTGAGCTCAAAATCTTTTCTTCAAAGCAGGAAATGAAGTCTTTTTAAAACATTATAAAAACATCGGAGCCTTTCTATTATTTTAAACACAACTTGTAGTTTTCACTTAGTGAATATTTGAGGCTCTGTTTCTACTATGCGTTTCTCCTTTTTGGAGTGTTGTCAGGGAGTGAAAGACGGAGGTTTGTGGCTACCATAGTGACCGTAATAATAAACTGGCAACAGCTTTAACATTTAACGTGTTAACATCAGCTGTAAATGCTATATTTTGATGAGCTGGTCTGGTTGCAGAGGTGATCCGCATGTATGATTTAACCTTGTCATGTGGGATTTAACAGTCGTGTCTTCTGACTTATACATTACTTACAGGCAGCAGTTCAGGGTGCAGAGGTTGAGCCGAGCGACATGCCACACTAAATGTGCCATAGTTATTGTGTAAACGAGCATCACACTGAGAAATTTAAATAATATCTAACACCAGTAGACCTGAGCAGAGAAAATAATGTTAGAAGTGATTCTGGGCTGAGTTGCTTTCTGCAAACCTTGAAAGCTTTTAACTAAGCGACTGATGAGATTTTACTTACGAGGCAACCTGGATGTAAGTCGTGATAAATTTTGTTCAGGCAAGTCTAACTCACTATCAGGTGAAAGGAGGGCAGTCATGTTTATCTGTGTGGGTCTGTTAGCGGAATATCTTATCAACCACTGGGTGAATTTTGGTGAAGAGCACAGATAGATAGATAGATAGATAGATAGATAGATAGATAGATAGATAGATAGATAGATAGATAGATAGATAGATAGATAGAT
>NW_013954326.1:7242-10933 GCF_001266775.1 Austrofundulus limnaeus | reverse complement strand
AATAAAAAGAGCTGCTAAAAGTATAAACAACTGTGTTAAATCATTTTCATTTATTCAGAAGACACAGCGCTGCAAACTAATGAAATATAAAGTTATTAGTGAAGAAAACCCGTCTGGATAACAGCAGACTGACTGCTGGTAAAATATACGACAGGTCTGGACCACTCCTGAATTTTGTTCGTATCTGAAAAAAATCTTAGAATATGAAAACATTGGTGAATGCCACAAATTCTCCTAAATCACTCGTACGCACAACTTAAGAACAAATCTGTGCGTACGAATGGTTCTTGCATGAGGCCCATGTTATTTCTATTTACACTGTTATTATTTCTACTTGTACTATTATTTCTATTTACAATGTTGTTATTTCTATTTAAACTGTTATTATTTCTACTTACACCGTTGTTATTTCTAATAATACTGATGTTATTTCTATTTACACTGTTGTTATTTTTACTAATACTGTTATTTCTATATACAACTTTGTTATTTCTACTTACACTTTGTTATTTCTATGTACACTGTTGTAATTTCAATTTACATTGTTGTTATTTTGTTATGATTGTTGTCTGTGTTAATGTTTTATTTTAGGTTCTGTCTTTTCATCTGTTTTCTTCCTCCTGTTTGCCTTTGCTCCAGCCCCGCCCACTCTCACCTGCTCCTCATGTMTCTCTCCCAGGTGTTTCCTGTTTGTGCTCGTTAGTCTCACCTTTATATTGTGTGTCTTGTCTTCATTTCCCTGTCTGATCATTTTGCTGTTCGCAGCCTGTATGTTTGTTGCCTTGCCTCGCTATACCTAGTGAGTTTTTGAGCTGCCCTGTCAGCAATTTTTGTTTGATAAATCTTTATTTTTTTTCCTTTAGAGGAAGCTGCCTGCACCCTGTGTTCATTTTTCCCAAATCATAACAGAATGATCGGACCAACAACTGAACCCAGCAGGCAGTTTTTCTCCTCTCCACCCACAACTTGTGCCTTGTCAGCTTCCCCTCTTTCACAAATCCTTGGGCTCCTGGAGGGGATGCAGGGTGAGCTAGCTGGCCTTAGGGTACTCTTCGCTTCAGGAGGCCCGTCGAAGCTGGTGGCACAAGGGGTTTCTGAAACCCACCATCCCCACCCCTCTGATTTGGACCCTCCAGCTCTGGTTCCTGTAGGCCCTCCTGCTCTGGTTCCTGTGGGTCCTTCAGCTCTGGTTCCTGTGGGCCCTGCTCCAGCTCTGGTTCCTGTGGGTCCTGCTCCAGCTCTGGTTCCTGTGGGCCCTGCTCCAGCTCTGGTTCCTGTTGGTCCTGCTCGATCTCTGGTTCCTGTGGGCCCTCCAGCTCTGGTTCCTGTGGGCCCTGCTCCAGCTTTGGTTCCTGTGGGCCCTGCTCCAGCTCTGGTTCATGCTGGTCCTGCTCCAGCTTTGGTTCCTCCGGACCCTCCAGTTCTGGTTCCTGTGGGCTCTCCAGCTCTTGTTGGTCCTCCTGCTGAGTCCTCTGCTCCTAAGGATCCTGGGTCAGCTGCCTTTGCCTCTTCATCCACTCTGTCGCCTGTGTCCGCCTTCACCAAGGCTCTGGCTCCATCAACCTCTGCCGGCTCCTCATCGCCTCTCGCTTCCTCCCTTGGCTCCACGTCTGCTCCTGCCTCCTCCCTTGGCTCCACGTRTGCTCCTMCCTCCTCCCTTGGCTCCARGTCTGCTCCTGCCTCCTCCCTTGGCTCCACGTKTGCTCCTGCCTCCTCCCTTGGCTCCACGTCTGCTCCTMCCTCCTCCCTTGGCTCCACGTRTGCTCCTGCCTCCTCCCTTGGCTCCARGTKTGCTCCTGCCTCCTCCCTTGGCTCCACGTCTGCTCCTGCCTCCTCCCTTGGCTCCACGTCAGCTTGTGCCTCCTCCCTTAGCTCAATTCAGCTCGTGCTTCCTCCCTTGGCTCCACATCTGCTCCTGCCTCCTCCCTCTGGCTCTGCTCAGCTCCGGTGGCCTCATCAGATGTGGAGTGGGGGTCTCCAGGTCATTCTCCTGACTTTGGCTTCTGCGGCGGGGAGTTTCATGTCCTGCCTCCTGAACTTTTGTTTTTGGGATGTCAGGAGCTGTCCCTTATTGGGGGGGCTATGTTAAGATTGTTATCTGTGTTAATGTTTTATTTTAGTTTCTGTCTTGTCATCTGTTTTCTTCCTCCTGTCTGCCTTTGCTCCAGCCCCGCCCACTCTCACCTGCTCCTCATGTTTCTCTCCCAGGTGTTTCCTGTTTGTGCTCATTAGTCTCACCTTTATATTCTGTGTCTTGTCTTCACTTCCCTGTCTGATCATTGTGCTGTTCACAGCCTGTATGTTTGTTGCCTTGCCTCGCTATACCTAGTGAGTTTTTGAGCTGCCCTGTCAGCAATTTTTATTTAATAAATCTTTTTTTTCCTTTAGAGGAAGCTGCCTGCACCCTGGGTTCATTTTTGCCAAATCACAACATATTTCTATTTACACTGTTGTTAGTTCTACGTACACTGTTGTTATTTCTATTTACACTCTTATTATTTCTACTTACACTGTTGTTATTTCCACTAATACTGTTATTTCTATTTACACTGTCATTTCTACTCACACTGTTATTTCTGTTTACACTGTTATTTCTGTTTACACTGGTGTTATTTCTGTTTACACTGGTGTTATTTCCAATTAAACTGGTGTTATTTCCATTAACACTGTTGTTATTTCTGTTATAAGTGTATAGATGCTAAAGACTGTTCATTGTTGTCTGTGTCCATATGGTTCTCTAGAGTTTTTATACTTATTTCTTCTTTGTGTGCTTGAATATGTCTTCCTTTATACTTTATCTCTAATGCTTACTTAAATGGCTGCAGCTGGAATAACTGCAATTTCCCCACGGGGATCATTAAAGTATTCTGAATGCAATCAACACTATTTTTTCCACACTGAGATGATTGGACTGCAGCTGTCCCAGTGGAACTGTCGTGGCGGGCAGAGTCTCTAGGTCCTGGGGGTGGAACCTCATCTGCCTGGCCCCGCTTTCCATCGAGGACGTTGAAGATATGTTTATATTCGGATTTATGATAATCGGATTCCTGCTGATCGGCTGTGGAGGAGTCCTGGTTTATTGGAAAATGAAAATGATCCTGACAGCAGTCCAGGCCTGTGAAAAGCTGTCAGAGACCTTGGATGGGATCTCCCATTCTGGAAATGCACAGACTCAGATGCTGGGGGAAATAATTCGCAAACTGGATGTGGTTCTGATGAGGATCACAGTTCAGCAGCGTGCCTGTGAGGAGTAAGATCACACCTGGGTGAAGTTTCAGACAGAGAGAGGCGAGGTGGTAAACAAATCTAGAATACTGGCATTTTTCGCAACACAGAGACGCACTTAAGACTCAAAGCAGTGAAATCGGGCTGCTTGCCCTAAACAGTTATGTTTATCATTGGATCCCTGCAGCTGCTGACCTTGGACGCAAGCTGATAAAACCTCCCTGGAATGATACATGAGAAGGAAGCCTTGACTTCCCCCCCACATCCCATCCCATCCCCACCAGCTCCACCCGTGACCGGACTGGTCTGAAGGCCACGTTGGGTGGAGACAGAGAACTGAACTCTGGTGATTTGTGCTGTGACTGATAACAACTTGTTTGGACTCTGGAGGTCTTCTGATCGGTTCCAACATGGAGTACTACTCTGGATGTCACCGGCTCCCCTGCATCCCTCCCCATACCATGTG
>NW_013954326.1:591-4469 GCF_001266775.1 Austrofundulus limnaeus | reverse complement strand
CTGTACGTAAAATATGCGACAGGTCTGGACCACACGTGAATTTTGTTCTTATCTGAAAAAAAATATTAGAATACGAAAACATTGGTGAATGCCACAAATTCTCCTAAATCACTCGTACGCACAACTTAAGAACAAATATGTGCGTACGAACGGTTCTTGCATGAGGCCCAATGAGTTTAAGTGTGGTGTTGTAATAGCTGAAACTAATCCCCAACATGTACTTCAGGAACTAACAAGATTGAATGAGATCTTGCATTATTGAGTGAGAGACAGAATTGTGTGTGAATAAGTGATATACTTTGTATTTTCAATGAGGTATGCTAAATATATACCAAAATTACGAAAGTTCTGGAAGTTTGATTTGAAACAGAGAAGTTCAAACATGTTTTTCAAAGACCTACATGAAAGAACGTCTTTAGTACGCTCCATGTAACTCAGCCGCTAATCAGAGAGAGGGATGATGCTTGTAGTGAAGCACAACAGAAGATCTTCAAACACAAAGTGAAAGACACTGATCTAATCCAACCTGTGTGTGGATATTTGTGTGTGTTTACCACAGCCTCAGCTCATTTCACTTGACAATAATGAAGAAGAGGACAGACACACAGAATCCATATGAAGACTGTGTTTAAAGAACCTCCCAGAACTTCAGCTGCACACATTCTTTCAATTAACAAACTCCAAATATTTATGGAGAGAACATTTCCTTTCTGGAAGGAAGGACAGTTGTGTGTTCAACTCCTATTTACTCATTCATTTTAAGTTATTCATCAGAGCTTTTGCCTTATTTTGCCCAACAAAAGCTTTACATAACTAACTTTAAAGACTTGTATCTCTTGCTTCCTTTGGTCCAGCACTGGTACTAGCATAATATTTACTGCTAGTGAATTGTACATGCAGCAGTCAGCATACAGTATGCAAATCACTATTTAGAGCAAGATTAAAAGCAGACTTTTTCTGTCTTTTTCCATCATCCACCTCCCATCCTCATTTGTTGCAGACTGTAATGTGTGGAAATCTAAGGCTTCGGTTTTCATTGTCCACAGGCAAATACAAAAAGGGGGGAACATTCTCAAATCTTTGCTTTCGTCTGAATTATTATTATAACTACTACTATTATTATTATTATTATTATTATTATTATTATTATTATTATTATTGATATTAAACAGAGTTTACATGCGGATGAAAGGCCAAGTCACATAAAAATTTATTCAGTTTGCCAGGCACCTGTCTATGTGTGTACCAGGCCTCAGACTCAGCTGTTGTTAATTGTGTAAAAGGTACAGGGACAAGTTAAAGTTGCTAAACATTTCCCTTCACTGATTAAATGCAGGCCACATGGAGGCTAACACTGCAGCTAAGGCCGGCATCACACTACAAGAAAATCATGCTAATTTTTGCCCTTCCAACAGTCTTAAGGAAGTCCAGATTATGGTGATGGCTCTAAAGATAATCACAGCAGATATTCCTGCTGTGGGTGGTGAGCTAAGAGTGATCTAGTCGGCTCGGAAGGACGTCGGGACCGCTCCGACCTCAAATCTGAGATATTCAACATGTTTGATTTTTTGGCCTGATATCAGTGTGTGGCATTCACCCGAGCTCTCAGTCTGATGAATGAGACGTGTAGCCAATCAGAAAGCAAGGTGACGTAAACAAAACCTGTCATGACTCACCAGAAAGTCTGCTGGATGTTAAAAGTCCTGGAATTGTTTTTTCCTCTGGTAAAAATAGTCCACAAGGGATCCACATTGTTTTTTCCTTGTTGCAAATGTTTATTTACTCTGAACTCACGTCTCTGGAGGTCACACGAGATTTTTCCTCGGACATCTGAATTCTCGCGAGATTTCAGGAAGTCTCGCGTGATTTAAAATCTGACAGTTCATGAATGAAATATCTTTTCGTGTGTGGTGTGTTGTCTCTTGCTGTGTGGTTGTACACCACACACTGTAGGACCAAACCTGGTAGATCCATGATTTTTTTATCCTCACGTGCGGGCTCTATCAGTCTTTGAAAATTGGCCGACTGTTTTAAAATCTTTTAGTGGGACTCAGCCTTAAGCTAGCTAACAGGCTGATAATCACACATTACTTCTCTCGGAGAAAAACTGGGTTACGAATTGACACTTATTCTCTGTCTTCTTTTTTTCTCTTTCTTTTTTTGAAATCCTGGTCATATTATTTTTTTAGACAGCATGGCTATTCTCACTCTTATTCTCTCATCGTCTACACCAGGGGTGCCCAAACATTTTCTCTGAGGGGGCCAAAATTAAAATCAATCTGAGGGTGGTGGGCCAAACGCAATAATGCATGAAATGCAAAAACTTCAAGTAAAGTTGTATTTTTTATGATTAAGCTAGCAGCCAGTGCAATTGCCCATATGTTTGTTTGTTTGTTTGTTTGTTTTTTCAGCCCATGGATATGGAGAAAATTCAACATTTGCTTGGGCAGCAAAGGCTCATGGGACTTTTCAAAATTTAAAATTTCAGTATATGGGGTCTTATAAGGTGTGCAAATCTAGAAAGGGACTTAAATCTAATATAAATGTCTCTTGAAGTTACTTGTATTTTAAGTTTAATTTTAACATAATTCAAAGATAAAGTGAGTACCATGAGTTAAGACTATCTGACCACAGCTCCTTGTACGTAGAGTTGGACCGATGTTTGAAAAGACTAAGTGCAAATATAGTATTTCTACATAAAACAGGAGATTACAATCTAGTAACCAGGATAACTGCTAGTGGGCCAAATTAAATGGGTTGGCGGGCCAATTTTGGCCCACGGGACCCACTTTGGGCACCTCTGATCTAAACACTGTCACCAGTGCATTGCAGGAGCAAACCATTTCATGCAGAAACTGGGGTGTATGGATGTTTGCTTTTTGGTCTGGGAGTGGTATCATTTAACTTTTACAGTCAAAAACAAGTAAAAACAAACATTTCATTCATTTTATTATTGACAGGGGACCCCCAAAATTTTTATTTTTATTTTGGGTGGTGGTGGGGGCTGTCTGTCAGGGGCTCCTGGAATCGTCCTAACTTTTCCCCTCTGCGCCCCTGTTCACAACAACATGCATTTAACAACTAAAAAAGTGGATTTTGCAAGATATAAAATCATTTATAAAATCATATAATGTTGAGATATTAAGGAGTTTCAGTTGTTTTGGTCAAACCTTGACAAAAAAGCTGTGCGTGATTTGTTTGTGATGTGTTCATCTGTGACCACATCAGACTTTAGCTCAGTATCTGTACTCTGACCCAGTTATGGGCAGGTTTGAATAGCTGTGACAGTCATCCTAAACCAGGTTGACTTCAAAAGTAAACAAGTCTGACATTCATTGATTATTTTCTGAGTTTTGATTAAAATCTGTCTTGTGGGTCATGAAATATTTTGCCAACAGACAAACAGGTTTGACTAACAGTTCGTGCCCTGTTAAATAATGTTAAATTTACAGATTAGTGTTTTTGTGTTTGCTAAGGTCACTCAGCTGTGCTGAATCTGACTGACTGTAAAAGTTAATTGTAGGTGTAAATCCAGTTATTTTTGAGCGTTTCATTAAAATCAACTCACAGGTTCAGAAGATATTTTACTAACAGACACACGCTGCTGACTTCAACAGTTATTGCCAAAGTTTTGAGCAAAGATGTTGCAGGTACTCACACCAAACTGTAGCTGTAGAAATGTGCAAAATATTGTTTTGCCTTTTACTTGTGAAAATGTGAACATTTTAAGGCTGAACAAAACTTTATTTACCTGCTTCATCTGATCTCACCTGTGCTGTTTGTTTCCTCAGGTCGAAACAATCTCCCTCCTCCTCCTCCTCCTCCTCCTCCTCCTCAAACACAAACCTTCCAAAGAGCAGATTCTGTTGGTTTACTGA
>NW_013954326.1:0-457 GCF_001266775.1 Austrofundulus limnaeus | reverse complement strand
TCCTCACGCTGACAAATTGCCCGTGACGTGCCCCCGTGAACGTGACACTGAAGGGTCCGCTCCTTCCCTGGAGGGTCTGGAATCAAAATTCTTCTTCCAGTGAATCATCAGTTTTCATCCTGAGGTTCAGGAGATGCTGGTTAGCTGAAGTCGTCTTGAACTGGGCTGATTTCCAAAACTTTACGTGTTGTAGGTGTTAAAATCTGTTCCATGGTTCAAGAGATATTTTGCTGTATGTGGTTTTTATTCAGTCTCAGCTACCACCCCAAATCTTAGTTGAACATCTGCACAACTGAATAATTTAAAACTATTTCTGTGTTTGATAAAGTATCTAAGCTGAGGCATCCATCCTGAATCTGTTGACTCCAAACAATAATCATTTGTACAATCAGGGGCAGATGTACAGGAGGGCAAGGGGGGGCAACTTATGTAATATATATATATGTAGGTACATAAA
>NW_013954325.1:53051-54083 GCF_001266775.1 Austrofundulus limnaeus | reverse complement strand
GTCCAGATGTGACCCGTGGGTGACACATGGTTGTTTACACTGAGTGCAGACCCACAGTTCAAAAAACATTTATCTGATAAACAAGTCTTTGAATCAGAATCGTTTGAGCTTAAAATGTATTAGTTTTATTTTATTGTTTGTGATGAGGATCTGTAACAAACATTTATAATAAACTGTTAACTGAAAAATAAAACAATAAACTGACTTTTCTGAGCAGAAAAAACAATAATTCTGGTTTAAAACCAGTTTGTTTTATTTTTAGTTGAATTAATCTGTATTTAATGGGATGAAGACTAAAGTAAAATAAAAATGTTTACAGTTTGGAGCAGATGCTGCAGCAGACATGAAGGGGTTAACAGGAGAGAGAGGGTCACGTGAGGAGGAGCAGGAGGAGGAGGAGGAGCTGTTTGTGCAGAGCATCAGAGAGGAGCAGCTTCAGCATCATCACAGACCTTCATCATCATCATCAGCGGCTTGTTTACAGGTAAACAAACTGCTCGTTCTCACCTCGGTCTGTTTGTTTGTTGTTGTTTTGTGAGGAAGATGATGCTGATGAGGGATGAAGATAAACCTGCTGTTTCTGTGCTGCGTTCACGGACCCCCTGTTTCAGCTGTTTGTTTGTTTATGTGTTTGTTTGTTTTTATTTATCTAAGAAAACATCCGTCCTGCTGTGCGTGAGGCTGAAAGCAGAAATCACGTCTTTGTGAGCGCGTGCGCGTGTTTTCATTGTGTCTCCGCCGGGCGTGTTTGCTGCGCACTTTGAGACAAACCAGGAAAGCGGATCAGATCCGGATTAAAGCTGAAGCGGTTCTGGTTCAGGACCAGGACTGTGCGGGTCTCAGTGGAGCCTGCAGCGGTTAAAAGCCTGTTTCTGCTCGCTTTGATGGGATGTTTCTGCGGGGCTGATGCTTGTAAAATGGAGGCTGAGTGAGGAAGAGGAGGAGGAGGAAGAGGATGCTGCCATGGCCGCCTCAGCCTCTCATCCTGCTGCTTCCATCACATTCATTCATTCATTCATTCATTCATTCATT
>NW_013954325.1:51055-52051 GCF_001266775.1 Austrofundulus limnaeus | reverse complement strand
CCTCCTCTCCTCCTCCTCTCCAGGCTCCTGTTCTGCTGTTGGTTTCCATGGATGCTTCGTGCAGAGATGCAGACCTAACCACGCCCTCCCTCCCTCCTGTACTCCTCCGCCGGATCGTCCTCTCTCTCTCTCTCTGCTCTACTTTCTCTCCTGAGATGTTGCAGCTCCTCGTGGTGAAACCTCCTCCTCCCTCCTCCTCCTCAGACCTCCTCCTAATTTAACCGTTCTGTTGAGAATCTCTAGTGCCTTGTATCTGATCCAACATCCCGCGTCCTGTGAACCTGGTTCTGTTGGTCCACTTTCATCTCTGCTTCGTCCCATTTAACAAGCTGAACCCTGAAACCTTTTCTGCATGAAAACCCAGATCTGGACCTGACCCAGTCTGACCCGGTCTGACCCAGACCAACCCGGTCCTCCAGCAAGATGGAGCTCTGGGCTTTTAGGGCTCCTGCAGACCAGGTTTCAGGTTCCAGGTTCTGTTGGACCCTCGCTCCTCACAGCTCGTCTCTTAAACTTTGTTCTGTTTTCTTAACAAGAATCTAAAGTTTGTGTTTAAATATTTGAAGCTGAAACAGGGTTTACCATCGTTTAAACTTTGAGTTTTAGTTTTGCTGAAAAACGTTCCTCTCGTCTGAAGTTTCTGCATCTTGGACCAGTACCAGTGAGCAGATTTGGTCCTCTGTTGGGTTTAAACAGTTAAGAACTAGCTGTAGTTTAACAGTAGAGCAACTAAAGCATATAAATATTCATATTTAGTGTTTTGCCAAATAAAACTAGTGTAGACTTTAGAGTCTTAGATTTTAGATCCATAATAAGAATCTGTTTTAAACCAAAACTGCTAACTGACCCAAACTGATGTTTTGATGCAACTTAAAGGGATCCAGGATTAGTTGTAAGATTAGACTTCATTTAATAAACATTTAAATGTAAAATAAAGACTGTAAAAATACTGTAGGATGTTTAGTTTTTATCATTTTTAAACTAAAAGTTTAAAAA
>NW_013954325.1:49448-50055 GCF_001266775.1 Austrofundulus limnaeus | reverse complement strand
TCTCTGATGAGCTCCTTCACAATAAAAGCCCTTAAAGAACTCTGTTAACGAACACTGAGCCGATCCTCGTGAAAAGCTTTGATCATCTTGTAGATTTCAGAGTTGAACTCTCAGTTCTCAGGCTTATGAGCAGTTAGCATCTTACCTGCAGCAGACAGCAGAGTCAGCAGTCATTTGTCACCAGGAAGGAGGACATGAGGAAGAACAAGCCCACCTTAAAGCTTTTCAAACAATCCAAGTAAACGACGTGCTGTGAGATTTTAAACTGATGAAGATCAAACCTCAGAATGCAGCAGGATGATGAGCTCATACTCCGGACCACCATCAGAACCCTCCAGAACCTCACGACACTCGTTTTCACCCCACAGATCTTAAAGTTTAGTCACAGATAATTCGACATCTTAGTTCAGGAAGTAGATAAAACTGAAGGAGCTGAAACATCTGACCCAGAATCTGAAGATCTCTGCAGCTCCAGGACAAACTAAACTTCATCTTTCTGACTCCTGCAGACTCCAAGAACAACAAGATGGATTCAACAGATAAATCTGTTGGTTTTACATCATGTTAACATGTCCTCCCCACACACACACACACACACACACACACA
>NW_013954325.1:47698-48669 GCF_001266775.1 Austrofundulus limnaeus | reverse complement strand
CTGTGTGTGTGTGTGTCTGTGTGTGTGTGTGTCTGTGTGTGTGTGTGTGTCTGTGTGTGTCTGTGTGTAGTTAATGATCAGCCAGAGGATAAATTCAGACTCATGACGTCACAGATTTGATTAATTATTAATGTTTATGATCAGGATCACGACTTTTATGTTTTTATGGCTTCAGACAGAAAACAAAGAAGCTGCAGCTCCTTTCAGAACCAGAACCAGAACCAGAACCTCCTGCGTGCCTCAAACCCAAAACAATAAAACCATCATCAGAACCCTGGAAAAGAACCAGAACTCCAGACTTGTGGTTCTTCGCTTCTTCCGGGTCTGGATGGGAAACCGGAAGTACCTGAGGAGGCGCGGCGGGCAGGTGAGCAGCAGCAGGTGTGTGCGTGCAGATGGACAGGCAGGATCCAGGGGGGCGTGGCCTCCACCTGCAGCAAACAGGATCCAGGGGGCGTGGCCTCCACCTGCAGCAAACAGGATCCAGGGGGCGTGGCCTCCACCTGCAGCAGGTAGTTTGTGGTTTCCTGCTGCCTCCGTGCTGCAGTCCGGTTGGTCCTCCTGCGGAGAGGAGACGGCTCACCTGGAACAGAACCGAACCTGAAGCTCAGCTCAGCTGGTTCCGACCCGAACCGCCTCAGCCGCTTCCTAACATGAGCTCATCAGGCAGCAGGTGAGGCGTTTATATGATCACTTCCGGTGTCGGTTGATCCACGTCACTCCCAGGTTAGACTTTGTTTGTTTGTTAGTTTGTTTGTTGTTTGTCTCAAACTGTCCTCTCGCTGCTGTTTGTTGAGGCCGCACGGACTCTGTGCGCGTTCATTCAGCGCGTTCATTCAGCGCGTTCATTCAGCGCGTTCATTCAGCGCGTTCATGGAGGCTGCAGAAACTGATGAAAGATTTTAAATAAAGTTTGATAAACTGCAGCTCTGAACAAACAGACAAAAACAAACAAACAAAAACAAACAAAC
>NW_013954325.1:45434-47013 GCF_001266775.1 Austrofundulus limnaeus | reverse complement strand
GTGTGTGTGTGTGTGTGTGTGTGTGTGTGTGTGTGTGTGTGAGAAAATGACAGAAAAATGAGGAAAGTTAAGATGACAAACAGCAGAAATGTGCTCGTTTGTTTCAGACTCTGTAGACCCCCCCTCCCCCGGCAGGCTGGTCCAGGATAAATGCTGGAACAGCCCACCTGTCAGGTGACTCCACCCGGTCACAGGAAGTCATATTTCAGGTGTCAGTTTCAGGCTGTGGGCTGAGAGTGGAGTTGTTTGAATGACGAGGACTTTAAAGTGAATTTAAACAGATTTCTGTGGAGCAGCAGGATGATGTCACCTGTCACCACCATGCACAACACACCTTTAAACAAACATGCTCAGAGCAGAACTCTGTGGACCAGTACTTCATTTTAGTTTTCAGTGAACCGTAAACCTGCTGGGCCAGAGTCTGGACCAGGATTCAGATCCGTGGTTCTGAGGACTCGAACAGAGAGGAGGATCAGGACTGTCAGGAACCAGGAAGTCTGGTCATTTGAGTCACAAAGATGTCAAAATAAAAGCAGAGCTACACATCTGGGTCACCTCTGGGTTAAGCTCCACCTCCTTTTTGGAGGAAACAAACTCTTCATTTCGACTAACAGGAAATAAACTCACGATGTTTTTAATAAACTGCAGAATTCCTCTGAAGTTTTTAAAATAAGAGTTATTATAAATCTGGATTAAAGTTGTTCAGTTTGGACACATTTCTTCAGGCTGTTTCATTTGGTCTGTTTGTCAGTAAACTTATTCAAACTAACCTCCTTCAATCTGCGTTAAACAATAACTGAGCTTTGATATCAGTTTGTTCTTCTGTGCAGTAAAGTTTAAGACTGTTTATTTGTTTGGGACGACTCTCAGCTACTACCACACTGAAACCTACGACACGTCAACGTCGTGTTGGTGAGGCTTCCTGTTGGTCTGAGGTTCTGACAGGAAGCTGCTTCCTGATGGTTTCAGCTGGAGGAGGAGGAGCAGGAGGAGGAGCAGCAGGGAGCAGTCCTGATGGTGCAGAGGAGCTGCCTCCCTCTCAGCTCATCAGTCTGCAGAACAGAATCAGACCAGTTTAATGTGTTGAGTGGTTCTGCTGGAGCCACTGGTACCAGCAGCTGCTATAGCTGCTGTTCAGTCTGTCTGACCTCCACCTGTACCACCTGTGTCCACCTGTACCACCTGTACCACCTGTGTCCACCTGTGTCCACCTGTGTCCACCTGTACCACCTGTGTCCACCTGTACCACCTGTGTCCACCTGTGTCCACCTGTGTCCACCTGTACCACCTGTGTCCACCTGTATCCACCTGTGTCCACCTGTACCACCTGTGTCCACCTGTGTCCACCTGTGTCCACCTGTACCACCTGTGTCCACCAGTGTCCACATGTACCACCTGTGTCCACCTGTACCACCTGTGTCCACCTTTACCACCTGTGTCCACCTGTACCACCTGTGTCCACCTGTGTCCACCTGTACCACCTGTGTCCACCTGTACCACCTGTGTCCACCAGTGTCCACCTGTACCACCTGTGTCCACCTGTGTCCACCTGTACCACCTGTGTCCACCTGTGTCACCT
>NW_013954325.1:43493-45077 GCF_001266775.1 Austrofundulus limnaeus | reverse complement strand
CCCTGTGAGACATCTGTCCTCTCCTGATGAGACATCTGTCCTCTCCTGATGAGACATCTGTCCTCTCCTGATGAGACATCTGTCCTCTCCTGATGAGACATCTGTCCTCTCCCTGTGAGACATCTGTCCTCTCACTGTGAGACATCTGTCCTCTCCTGATGAGACATCTGTCCTCTCCCTGTGAGACATCTGTCCTCTCCCTGTGAGACATCTGTCCTCTCACTATGAGACATCTGTCCTCTCCCTGTGAGACATCTGTCCTCTCCCTGTGAGACATCTGTCCTCTCCCTGTGAGACATCTGTCCTCTCCTGATGAGACATCTGTCCTCTCCTGATGAGACATCTGTCCTCTCCTGATGAGACATCTGTCCTCTCCTGATGAGACATCTGTCCTCTCCTNACTTAATACATAAAAAACACGTTTTTCTGCTCAAAGTAAAGAAAAATCAACTTTTAGTTTTATTAACTTCACATCTCTGATGAGCTCTTTGTGGCCTTGGTTCTGGTTCTGTTTGGGTCTGTGGTTCTGTAGGAATGTTGCTCCGCCCAGCAGAACAATTAGTTCTGGGCGTCAGACGGATCTTGTTCCTCATCAGAACCGCAGAAACAATTAGACGGATTAATTAAATCTGTTGTCTCCGCTGCAGGGTTCAGGTTCTGGGTTCTGGTTCAGGTTCTGGGTTCTGTTGGGTCCTGAACAAACTCGGCTCTGATCCGAGGATTTAACTCCGACACCTTTTCTGTTGACGTTCTTTAAAAGATTAATAAGGAACAAAGTAAAGGAAACACTGGTTTTAAATAATTAAATAAATAAAAACAAAATGATGAAATAAAATAAAATAAAGTGCAGAAGATCAAAGAAAACGTTCAAAACAATGAAAATAAAACAAAATGTTTGGATAAAAACACATTTTTAAAACATCAGTTTTTTTATTCTAAAGAGGAAATAAAGTTTGATGTTTATTCCAGTGAGTCTGAAGGATCATCCAGGTGTGTGTGTGTGTGTGTGTGTGTGTGTGTGTGTGTGTGTGTGTGTGTGTGTGTCAGGTGTTTTGTCCCGTATCACCTGACTCAGGTGTGTAACGCTGACGCCGGCTGTCAGGGATGCTTTTGTTCTGGAGGAGCTTCTGTTCCTCTGAGAACCGTCTCTGACCCAGTTCTCATCTGTAAACAAACGGTTCTGATCCGGTCCGACGGGTCGACTTTAATTAAAAACTCCAGGCGGACTGTCAGGCCCGTCCACACCAGAACCGCTGCGGGATTTCCCCTCATCTGATCTGGTTTGTTTTTAAAAACAGAGGCTGCAGTGAGTCCACCGGGCCTGTGAGTGGCGCTGTGACACAGACATGACACTGCAGCAACAGGAAAAAAGTTTGTTTTCTTTAAATTAAAAAAATAAGTGTACAAACATTTAGGATAGAAAATTATTATTTTTTAACATTGAAAGAATTAATACAGAAAATAGAGGAATTTACAAACAACATGGCAAATAAGAGACGAGTTCAACCAATAAGTAAAGTTTTATTTATAAAGCGCCTTTCATAGAAATATATTCACAAGGTGCTGCAATCAATGTATGATGGC
>NW_013954325.1:40954-42493 GCF_001266775.1 Austrofundulus limnaeus | reverse complement strand
GCTTTGGACGTGAACTGGAGAAAACCCACACATGCACAGAGAGAGCATGCTAACTCAGGATTTGATCCGGCAACCTTCCTGCTGAGCGCCATCAGCTCTGCCAGCTAAGTTTAAAGCATTTATTTTGTCACGACCCAGGTCTTAAAGTACCTGTGACATCAACTTTTTGTAATGAATATGAGTGTTTTTGTAAAGAGAACATTAGTAACATATTCCAATGATAATTTCACGCTGCTGAGATGAAGAGTTGTTGAGATGTTTGCATGTTCAGTAACAGGAAGTGATGTCATAGAGGAACGTCTGAATTAAAGCAGAGCGTTGCTACAACAGCTGACGACCCAGACTGTAGAAGAATCTGATGTTTAAGATTATTTTGAGTTTCTGTCAGAAAGATGACGAACCAGAGTTCAGATAATGTTGTTTCAATAAACGACAGAGCAGAGTTCCCCTTTGATGTCACTTCCTGTTTCACTTTAGCTGAGCTGAGTTCCAAAGAAAACATGTCAGTTATGTGATAAAACGGGTTAAATCGTGTGTTTTGTGCCAGGTTTCTTAAATATAAAGATGTTTTCTTTGATTTTTTTTGTGTTTGGACGTCTCAGGCGCTTTAAGTTTAATTCGTGGTGTTAAAAGTTTTACGTCTGCGTTGGTGAAACTTGCTGAGATCAGCAATAATTACAGGAGCARTGGCTGAACGAGACAAACGTTAACGCAGGTCCAAACATGGAGACGTGATGGATCAAACCTTTAGTTCTTGGATAATTTGGTGTAAAAAGAGTTGTTTTCTGTTCAGAGATGGTTCAGGTGAGACGCTAACGTTTGTTTGATCAGGTGTTCAAACAGGAAGTGGTCTCAGAWATCTGCACACAAACTGTAACCTTTGACCCTCTGACTGGTTGTTCTGTATTTAATCAAACATCAGGTGTTGCTGCCGTCCTGTCGTCTCTTTGAGACCCCCGAGGTTTCATCTTGTCCCTCAGCCGGGGGTCTTTGTGAAGCTGGAGCTGATTGTTTGCTTTTGAAATGATTCTGTAATAATTCAGTTTCAGCTCTGCTCGGCCCAGCAGCACGTTCACCAGTAACCAGAGGATCTTGTTTTGTTGTTGCTGAGGCTGTCAGCTCTTATTGTGGCTCAGATTACCTTTACCCCCCCCACCCCCCCTCCAGGAGCTTCCAACAGTAGGATCATGTCTCCTCTGATGATGTTCACACATGATGTTATTACAGCGTTACTGTAATGCCTGCAGCTCCAATAAACCCACTGCTCCCACCAGGAGGAATCCACTCAGAAAAGATGAATAAATAAAAGAGTTGGAGGTCAGCGGAGGGGTTTTATGAACTGTTCTGGTGGGAGGAGCCTGAGGCRGTGCACCATGACTCAGCACTTAACTGACCTGATGAAGAGCTGCTGCAGAGCAGCTTTAAATTGTGGATTTTTTTGAATTTTAAAGCGTGGATTACCTGTCAGTTTTATACAAATACATCCTCTGGTTCAGGAGAGAAACCATTTAAACAGGATTATTATGATAGAACCTCTTT
>NW_013954325.1:38066-39954 GCF_001266775.1 Austrofundulus limnaeus | reverse complement strand
GTTGTCGTTTAAATCGGTTGTTTGTTGTCGTTTAAATCGGTTGTTTGTTGTCGTATAAATTGGTTGTTTGTTGTCGTATAAATTGGTTGTTTGTTGTCGTATAAATTGGTTGTTTGTTGTCGTATAAATCGGTTGTTTGTTGTCGTATAAATCGGCTGTTTGTTGTCGTATAAATCGGCTGTTTGTTGTCGTTTAAATCGGCTGTTGTCTAAGTCAGCTCTCTCTCTCTCTCTCTCTCTCGTGCTGCAGGCAGACGGTGACTCATCACAGGTCTCTCTGTCTGCTAAATGTTCATAGTGATGCTTCATTCACACTGAGGGACTGTGTGTGTTTGTGCACGTGTCTGTGTGTGTGAATGTTGAGCAGATGTTGCAGCTGTTTTCAGAGGTAATAAATGTCGCCAACAGGAAAACAGTGTCGGAAGAAACGGTTATCAGGTGAAATGTTCTGGTTTTCTGCCATATATTTGATAGATTTTCAGAATAAAAGCCTCTGGAGGTTTCTGGTGACTCAGCTCCAGCGTATTTAAAGGAAACCTTCAGACTGATGAATTTCCCTCCCTGATCCAGATCTCTTCGCACAGAGGGACTCTGTTTGGACAGAGAGCAGAAACTCTGGCCGGTGTCGGGACAACGGGCCTGATGTGTGTCTGAGTGTGTGATCAGCTGCTGTGTGTGTAAATCAGGAGATAATTGCTGTCAGACTGGGAGGATCTGTGTAAATATATCCTGACGCTGATGAATCTGGCTCTCCTCTCTCCCTCTGCTCATTCACAACTGGTCTGGCTCTGTCTCACAGATCCAGAAACTCATGAGCAAGCAATGAGTTCTCAGGTGTGTGTGTTTAACTGTGTGTGTGTGTGTGTGTGTGTGTGTGTTTGTGTGTGATGGTAAAACCCTGCTTCCTGTTAACTTACAGAGTTTAACCCTTCAAGAACAAAAACACAAACAGGAAGTTTTGTCCTTTTTTCAAATTAGTTTTTTTTTTGTCATTTTCTTTGCTCTGAGACATTTTGTGCACATGGACTGTTTTACTCGTGCTGTTTTTATAAAAATCTGATTCTTTGTGACAATTTGTTGTTGACCACAGAAGAGGAGAGTTGTTTTCAGGTGAAGCTCTCCCTCCAACCTTTGTCCAAATAAAATTTTCATTTGTGGAAAAAGCTCACCTTCATGATAGTAAAGTTTGGAGCTGAAGTTATGAACATTCTGATTTGAGTAAAGAGTTGAAGGTAAACTTTTGAATTTTCTACAACAAAACATTAAGCAGTGTGATAGCTAAATGACAGCTGACATTTGAAGAAGCTAAAATAATTGGAAACTGGTTAACTAAATACAGTTAAAAGCAGACAAAGCCTGGCTAAATGCAACCAAAAGTAGCCAAAGGCTGGCTAAATACAACTAAAGGTAGCCAAAGCCTGGATAAAGGCAACCAAAAGTAGCCAAAGCCTGGATAAAGGCAACCAAAAGTAGACAAAGCCTGGCTAAATGCAACCAAAAGTAACCAAAGGCTGGCTAAATGCAACCAAAAGTAGCCAAAGGCTGGCTAAATGCAACTAAAGGTAGACAAAGCCTGGATAAAGGCAACCAAAAGTAGCCAAAGCCTGGATAAAGGCAACCAAATGTAGACAAAGTCTGGYTAACTGCAACCAAAAGTAGCCAAAGKCWGGCTAAMTGCAACCAAAAGTAGACAAAGTCTGGCTAAATGCAACCAAAAGTAGCCAAAGGCTGGCTAAATGCAACCAAAAGTAGSCAAAGGCTAGCTAAATGCAACTAAAAGTAGGCAAAGGCTGGCTAAATGCAACTAAAAGTAGACAAAGTCTGGCTCAATGCAACCAAAAGTAGCCAAAGTCTGGCTCAATGCAACTAAAAGTAGACAAAGGCTGGCT
>NW_013954325.1:33542-36581 GCF_001266775.1 Austrofundulus limnaeus | reverse complement strand
AAAAGTAGCCAAAGGCTGGCTAAATGCAACTAAAAGTAGCTTAATGCTGGCTAAATAAACATTTATCATTTAACATCTCCTCTGATCCCACCCACCCCAGCCACTTCCTGTTTSAACCCCTGCCATCTGGAAGAAGGTACAGGATCATCAGAGCCAGAACCACCAGTCTGAAGAACAGCCTCTTTCCCAGTGTTGTTAAACTGGTGACCCCAGCCACTCCAGTCACAACCTGAACAACCATAGACTGTCCATTGTCCACACCATACACACGATTGTGAATTTAATGTTTGTGTCTAATGTTTATGCACGTTATGTCTTGTCTGCACTTCGTTACTGCACTGGAGATCTAGCTTAAAAGCATTTCGTTGCACTGTACAGCCCTGTTTCAGTATAAATGACAGTGAATTGAATTGAATTGAATTTAGTGAACCTCTCTGTAAAACTGACACTGGTTTGAGCCACTAAGGAGCCTAAATGGGTCAAAAATTCCTCAGGAACCTTTTCTATGGAATGAAATAGAAAAAAAAAGCAGATTTATGACTTTATTGTCTGTGCTCGTCATAAAGTCTGTTTTGGTTTCGGTCAGTCAGATAATCATCTCCGGCTTGTTTTCCATCAGGTAGAGGTAACATGATGTCATGATGGCAGGACTAACCCCGCCCCCCTCAGAACACCACGGAGACGCAGCGTTCGGCTCTGACAGCAGCGATGTTGAAGCTGGAGATGAAGCGATGGACCTGGAGCTCCTTCTGGATCTGGTCCAGGACCCCTTTCTTTCCCACTCCTCTCCTCTGGAGGGAAACGGAAAAGAGAGGCAGCGATTGGACGAAAATCAGGGAGAGGACGGAGACAGGTGGACGTGTGGACAGTGAGTATATTTAAATATCCCACAGGATGTGTTTCAAATGCAGACATTCAGTGTCCCTGCTGTCCMTCCCTGTAGGTTGGACAGACGGTGGGTGCTCTGGCACGAGTTCATGAAGGAACACGCCCACCTGGATGCTTGGCTGCGATTGGCTGAGCAGGCTGTCTCTTCTCTGGACTCCGCCCCCGTTAGCTACAGCACAGCCAAAGAGGAGCTGAAGAAGTTTGAGGTTATAAAAGCTTTTAAACACTGATTAATTTGGTCTGTTTGTGTCCGACTCTAACCCTCCTCTGTCCCTTTCTGCTGCCGTCTCAACTGATGGACATTTGTTTGACTTGTGTTTTTGTCTCTGTGAACTCTAAAGAAAAGAACCTGTTTAATGTTTAAACCAAGCAGACRGTAAATATCCTCCAGAAGCCTGTCGTTTTATTTTCCTCACCTTTTAAAACCATAAAACTTGAGCAGAAGGGATGTTTTTGTGTAGAAATGAGCAGAAATGTGAGCGAAGATCCAGCTCTTCAGGTTTTTTCAAATTTAAATAGAAAAACAGAACCGACTTCATTCCATCCTGTTTTTGTTTGAATTGTTCAAAATGACAAAGATAGAAGTTCCTCTGTAGTTTCAGCTTGTCTTGCAGCGAGTCATTCATAAAATAATATACTATTTATCAGTGACGTGCGGTAGAGCTGGGCGGTATGACCCAAATTTTATATCACGGTATTTTCAACAATCACACCAGTTTCACGGTATTTGACGGTATTTTTTCCCCTCACAGCTCAGCTGATAACAAATTGTACAAACTTTGCTTATTGACTTTTTCTTTTACTGTACCTCTGTATGTTTCCCTCCTCTTATTCGTCTTTTCTTCTCTGCCTGTTTGTAGACAGTAATCATGCATTTAGGTCCGATCATGAAGGGTTGAGAAAAAATCATTATCTGGTCTATCGTTGTGTTAATAAAACTTAAAATATGACTCACTTTGCACACCAACAACTTCGCTACATTACAAATCTACTTCTCCCCGGGCTTTTCCCAACAGAAGCACGCTAGAGTCTCCATGCAGTAACGTCTTCATTATAACGTAGAGTGTTAAATCTAACCGTGCACGACACTGAAGAGTTGTTTACTATTCAGCGATGGTGAAAACGGGATTTATTTTTACGTCAGACCGTATAAGTGGCTGAAACACACCATCCGCCGCCAGTTGTTCCAACAATAACGTTAGCATGCTAATGTGATTAGCGGTGCTGCACGGAAACGTGTCCCCAGGGAAACTGGCGGCCGCGACGAAACGTTCCGCATGTGTTCAGGCTATTTAAACCGGTATTCAGAAAAGTCATATAACAAAAATAAAAACCGGTTTTCGGTACAAAACGGTGTACCGCCCAGCACTAAYGTGCGGTGAGGTTCATGGATGGTGAAGCACTCAGTTCATCAGAATCAGATTTACAAATATAAATGTTTTTACACAAACTGCAGCTCATTTGATGCACATTTCATTAAAACAAATTTATTATATCCTAACTTATAACATAAGTCCATGCACCGCTGAAAATATCCCATGAGTCCACAGCTGTCACAAGTCGAAACATGTCAGGTGAAACTGTTTCTGTCAGGACGTCCACACAGTGTCCAGCTGTTTCAGAAGAGCTTCAGTCTCAGGTGTGGTGTGGCTCTGATTTACCTGCTGCTTCCAAGTCCAGTTTAGAACATAGTTTAAGCTTTAAAAYATATAATCCTCCATTCTAAAAGTCAGGTTTAAAAGTGAGAAAACAAATGGATCCCTGCTGTACTTTTTTTTTTTACTTTATAAACTGAAACTTTGCAAAACGGGTTCCAAAAACACAGCATTTGACAAACTGTAACTTTTTGTTTCTTCTGCTGCAGCTCATGCATTCTCTGAGCTCATGAGCGCCCCCTGCTGTTCCCTGAGCCTGAAAGTCATGTGCCTCGTCTTGTCTCAGCCTATCGGCTCACAGAACACATTAAATACATTTTGTAAGGGATGAGTTACTTATGCAAATAGCTCACCTTACATGTTCTCATAACAAGTTATGAGAGTAAATTTTACCAAGGTTTTCCTCATTACTCTAATATTTGTCTGTGCAAAGGGAAGTGACACAATGAGGGAACTCAGACTGGTTCAAGTTGATTCATAAAAGATTATGCAATCA
>NW_013954325.1:29272-30783 GCF_001266775.1 Austrofundulus limnaeus | reverse complement strand
TTTGTATTTGTTCAAATAATTGTTCTGGCCTGGGCAGGTTACAATATAAAAAACTGTTATAATCATGTCTTGTGATTATTTGACAGGAGTTTTACTTTTAAAATGTAAGTATATTTAATTTAGTTATAATGTAAATACAATAAAAATTAAACCAAGATTTAGAATAATAATCATTTTGATCTGTATGGTAATGTCTGACTGGGCCTCGTGTCACTTTATGTTCAATAAACTGGGCCCGAGGTCAAAAAGGTTAAGAACCCGTCATAAACCGTGTGTGTGTGTGTGTGTGTGTGCAGTCCTTCCAGCAGTCGGTGTGTGAGAACTCGGGTCGTGTGAACGCCCTGCTGCAGCGCGGCGAGCTGCTGATCCAGCGCAGCGAACCGTCCGACTCTCGTCACGTGGAGAGCCGCCTGCTGGAGCTGCTGCGGCGCTGCAGCCACGTCTACAGCAGCATCGCCCGCACACACACGCGCCTCCTCAGCATGAGACTGGTACCAGAACCCACGCAGAACCACCGGACTTCGACCCAAAACCAGCCCCGCTGATCAGATGTCTCCTGTCCCTGCAGGTGTTTGAGGACGACTGGATTCTGTCCCGGACCTCGGACTCCGGCTGTCCCTCTGAGACTCTGCATGAGGACGAGGACGTGTTTGAGAAGTGCATCCTGGACCTGTCCTCGGCTCCAAACCGTAAACCGTCCCCTCAGATGTCTCCTCTGGATATCTTCGATCAGAGTGAAAAAGTAAAAGCGTTTCCCAGAGACGTCAGAGGAAAACCTGCAGCCCTCCTCTCACGTCGACCTGCACATCCTCAGGCTCCTCCCCCTCCGGCCTTTCCGACCCATGAGCACCTGGGGCTGGAGTGGGACCCCTCGGTGGACATCGGACGCTCCGTCTCGCACGACGACGCAGACTCCTCCTATTTCAGTGCCTGCACCGGTAGGAAGTGACGAAAACGGGATCAGAAACAGAATCCATGTTGGACGGTCGCTTCCAGCCCGCGGGCCAGTGTTTGGAGACCGCTGCTGTAAAAATWATTATTTTTATTTTTTGTTTTGCTGTCTGCAGGTCGGTGTCGCAGAGACAGCRCGAAGAGGTGGAGCTACCTGAGCTTCGACTCTCGCTCTGACATCAGCGCTGATGTCACAAACCAGGAAGTGGAGCAGGTCAGACAGAACTCCCGCCCCCTACTGCTGGCTGCCACTGTTTCTTTTTGTAGCTTTATTTTGGCGGGATGCCGTGGTGCAGATGTGGAGGGACGTAGGGACGAAGACGAGTGAGACCTAAAACTGGGATTAATGTTGATGAATCAGGATGAAAGTTTAAAAATAATTTAATATTTAATATTTACCTGCTTTTAGTTTTAAAACATTGTTTCCTTTGTATAATAATGTTTTCATATTCATTGAATCATGAATAAAAACATAATTTCATGATTTTTATTTATGAACAGTTCGTTTTTCTGATATTTATAATTTTTCCAACAGGAGCAAAAAAAAACATATTGTTTAC
>NW_013954325.1:25514-28987 GCF_001266775.1 Austrofundulus limnaeus | reverse complement strand
AACTAAATCTTTGATAAACTTTTATAAGTTTCTGTAAAGATTCTCACAGACTAAAAATGTCAGAATTTACATTTTCTCGCTTGAATTAGTGTTTTTTTAGACATTTTTATTTTCAATTCAAACATTTCAGAGAGGATTTAACCTTCTGGCTCACATTATGTTCTGTTTAAAAATAGAGGTTTTATTTTGAAACTTCCTGGACTCTGCAGGGTCCAGAGGAGTGGCTCGACCAGGACTTCTCGCCGCTCGCCGTCGGACAGGAAGTGGACGGGTGGATGAACTCAACTCCTGTCAGGGGAGACGGGGAGCCGCTCGGGTTTGACGGAGGGCGGGTGAAGGCGTGGCTGAGAGTCCAGAGCTCCGCCCACACTGAGAGCAGGACTTCCTGCTCCAAAGCRGTGCAGACGGAGGTGGAGGTGGGTCACCGATGATTTAAAAACATTAAAAAAAAGTTCATTTTTTTCCACATCTTTACTCAAAATCCATTTTTTCTCATGTTTTTCTATTTTTATTTTTTACCTGAAACAGAAAAGATTGTTCCWGTTTTTATTTTTCCGTAAAAAAAATATATTTTTAGTTTCCCCGAAAAACATCTCAGTTCCTCCAAAAACTTTGTTCTGTTTAAAATTCAGCTGCTGCTTCTCTTTTTGTTTTCTTAGCTTTTAGCTGGATTAAGCTTTAAAGCTTTACCTTTCAGGTAGCATTTAGACATTTTTAGCAACACTTTTACATCTAGACTTTTGCTACTTTAGCTTTAAAACGCATTAGCTCTCAGATAGCGTTTAGGTAAATTAGTTATTTTTGTGTCCATGTTTTAGTGAAGTTTTATTCTTGTTAGAGACAGACGTGTTTGTGTCGGATCAGGTTATTTTCTGTCCTTAGCTCGGCGCTAACCTTCAGCTGTACGGTGTCTGAAGGACTCGACCTGGCTGCTCTGAAAGCCCAGATGTTTCTGCTCCAGATGTTTTAGCTGTTTTTTAAAATCTGCTCAGATGAAGCGGGCCTTTGGTTGAAGACGAGACATCAGCTGTTCTGAGCTGTTAGTAAACATTCGGCTCTCCTCGTGTTTTTCTCTCCATTAGACTTCATTTCCTCCTCCTCTTCCTCCTCCTCCTCCTCCTCCTCTTCCTCCGTCCTGCTCCTCCTGCTGCCTAATGGATCCATAAAGTCTGGATTTATTCATGGAGTCTGGCTGCTCTCACAGTCCCCATAAAACCAGCAGAGGAACCCATACACTTCCTTGTTTCCTTGTTTCCTTCCCTCGTTTCCTCATTTCCTTCCCTCGTTTCCTTGTTTCCTTCCCTCGTTTCCCCATTTCCTTCCCTCGTTTCCCCATTTCCTTCCCTCATTTCCTCGTTTCCTTCCCTAATTTCATTCCCTCCTTCCCTTGTTTCTTCCCTCATTTCCTTCCCTCGTTTCCACGTTTGCTACCCTCCTTCCCTCGTTTCCTAATTTCCTTCCCTCGTTTCCTTCGCTCATTTCCTTCCATCATTCCCTTCCATCATTCCCTCATTTCCTTCCCTCATTTCCTCATTTCCTTCCCTCATTTCATTCCCTCCTTCCCTTGTTTCTTCCCTCATTTCATTCTCTCGTTTCCTTCCCTCGTTTCCACGTTTGCTTCCCTCCTTCCCCCGTTTCCTTATTTCCTTCCCTCATTTCCTTTGCTCATTTCCTTCCATCGTTCCCTCATTTCCTTCCCTCCTTCCCTCGTTTCCCCATTTCTTCCCTCATTTCCTCGTTTCCTTCCCTAATTTCATTCCCTCCTTCCCTTGTTTCTTCCCTCATTTCATTCCCTCGTTTCCTTCTCTTCTTTCCACGTTTGCTTCCCTCCTTCCCTTGTTTCCAAATTTCCTTCCCTCATTTCCTTCGCTCATTTCCTTCCATCGTTCCCTCATTTCCTTCCCTCCTTCCCTCGTTTCTTCATTTCCTTCCCTCATTTCATTCCCTCATTTCCTTCCCTCATTTCCTCGTTTTTTGCTCTTTTCCTTCCCTTGTTTCCTTTCCTCGTTTCTTCATTTCCTTTCCTCCTTCCCTCGTTTCCTTCCCTCGTTTCCTTCCCTCATTTCCTCAGTTTTTGCTCTTTTCCTTCCCTTGTTTCCTTTCCTCGTTTCTTCATTTCCTTTCCTCCTTCCCTCATTTCATTCCCTCATTTCCTTCCATCATTTCCTCGTTTTTTGCTCTTTTCCTTCCCTTGTTTCCTTTCCTCGTTTCTTTCCCTCGTTTCTTCATTTCCTTTCCTCCTTCCCTCATTTCCTTCCCTCATTTCCTTCCCTCCTTCCCTTGTTTCCTTCCCTCATTTCGTTTCCTCGTTTCTTTCCCTCGTTTCCTCATTTCCTTCCCTCCTTTCCTCCTTCCCTCATTTCCTTACCTCGTTTCCTTCCCTTGTTTCCTTCCATCCTTAACAAGTGTTGATCCCTGTGTTTCCTGTTAGCGTGACGAAGATGAACGCCACATCRACCTTCGTCTCGAGGGCCAGTGTTGCTATGACGACACACACCTGCTTCCTGTCCTGTCCCTCCCCTCACCACACAACCTGAACACAAAAACCTGCGGGGGTCATCCGCCCCGCCTTCATCAGCCAGAAACCCAGGTGAGCAGACGGTGGGCGGAGCTTATCTCTGTTTGAGTTTTTCCTGAGAAATTAACAGGAAGTCTTTGTTCTTCAGCCTGAAGAGGAGTCGTCCTGCTGTGATGAAGACGAGTCCAGGTGAGAAACACACAAAGGGGAGGAGCTTATTCAAAGAACCTGCAGAACCATAAAAATAAAAACATTATTTCCTGTTTCCTCAGCGTGACCTCCAGAACTGCCTCCTCCTCCTCCTCGGTGCTCCTCTTCCTCCTGCTGGCCACCTTCGCTCTGCTCGCCGCCCTGGTCTGGCTCGCCGCAGAGACACCATGTCACCGCAGCAACAGGATGCAYCGAGGCCTCCACCTGATGCTGAGCTACGTCGACGGGCCGCCGCCCACCTGAGGCCCAGCCCACATGAGGCCCCGCCCACCTGCGGCCCAGGCTGAGCCGCTGGAGGTCAAAGGTCCTTCCTCAGAACAGTGGGAGCAGAAACGTCATGATGCTTTCTTTAACTGTCACTAAAGGTTAAAGGTCAAACCAGCTCCCATCCCCTTCAAAATAAAAGTGCTCTGTTTGATGCAAGAAGAGAAATGATTTAATTTGGACAAAAACAGATTAAATCTCAGTTCAGACTAAAAACCTTTGAACTTCTCCAAACAGCTGCAGTTTTAAAGTTAAAATCTGCAGCTAAAGACTTTAATCTGCAAAATCTGACTTTATTTTTCATAAACTTTAATGAAACAAACTTACATTTTTAAAAACTGATCACTTTTTTTATTTAATCAAAACTGTGATTTATTTCCTTTTTTTTACTCTGTTTTTTTTTACAATAACAGAGAAATATGCTGGACTTTATTTTATTTTTGTTGTTTTCTTTAAGAAAAAGTGCCTAAAACAGTTTCCT
>NW_013954325.1:17838-19175 GCF_001266775.1 Austrofundulus limnaeus | reverse complement strand
TGTTTGTTTGTTTGTTTGTTTGTTTGTTTGTCTCCTCTTTAGGAGCAGTAAACAAACTCATACAAGCCATCTGCAGTCAGTAAACCAGCCTCTAAACGTGGACAGAGGAGTTGGACCTGTGCAGAAATCTTCAGCCTGTCGGTCCGGTCTCACACAGGAAGCAGTTTTCAGGCCGGTCTGGTTCGGTTCTGGAGCTCCCGCTCAGAACCGAAGAACAGTGATGTTTGTAGAGTCTTCTCAGCAGCGGGTCTGTCTCTGTGGGACACGTCTCAGGAGGGGACGGAGCGAGTCCCTCAGGCTGCGTCTCTGACATGTGGACATGTCTCTTAATGATGTTAAACAGTAATTACTGATCTGTAGCCGGTGCTGACGCTCCCTCTGACCCGGTTTGACTCCATACCATTAGCCTGTCAGGGGCGGAGCTACACTTTTTAGAAAAGGTGGTCAAGGTGTTTTTTAGTGGGGGCACATACAAAGACAAAAAATTACTCTTGATTTGAAAATTCAAGATGGCCGSCACAGCTAATTTCACTGTTGCTTCATAAAATATTGAGTTGAGTTTTTCTGTGATYATAGCCAAGAATGATAAAAAACAAGTCCTAGTTTAAGCTAATCGCTAAGTTTAGACAACGCTGAAARTTAGTGTAGTAGCCAAAAACAACCTTGCTAACAAAAAATCAAAATGGCCACCACAGCTAAACTTAAATGGCTGTAATTCAGTGATTTTATTTGTTGAGGTGTAGCTAAGAATAATCCCAAAYACATGCAGTTTGACAATCCTAACTAAGCTAACTGCTAATTTTAATGCTAATTTTACAAAGGGCAATAACTGAATCATTTTAAAGATGCACAACTGATAATATAACTGACATATTAAAATCTCCTTTTTCAGATCAATAATTTTAAATTTAAATTAAATGTGTAGTAGTGTTTAACAAAATCTGAATTCAAATACAAAATCCAAGATGGCCACCAAAGTTTTTTATTTTTTGAACAGCTTCAATGCAGTCATTTTTTAGAAATACTGAGCTAAAACTTGTTGTGGTAGCCTTATTCCTACACCCAACAATCCAGGTAATATTTACTCCCTACAGTTCCCCATCTTTAAACGCCACATGTGATCCCCGCCCACTTGTCAGTGGCACCTGGGGTGGCCAATCAGGTACCAGGGTTGGCACTTACCCCCCTGGCCACGCCTTCGGCTCCACCCCTGCTGTGGCGGCTTTAGGGTTAAGGCTCATTTCTCCTCAAGCTTCAGCCTGGAGATAAAAAATATATATATATACAGCGTGTAAAATAAATATTGAACACGTCACCATTTTTCTCAGTAAATATAT
>NW_013954325.1:14794-16207 GCF_001266775.1 Austrofundulus limnaeus | reverse complement strand
GTTCAATACTTATTTTACCCGCTGTATATATAAATATAATATGTTAAAGAAGATGAGTTTCACCTTCCTTTCATGAGAAAACTCATTTATTACTAATTATAAACTTAACATTTCATGCTGTCGTGCTGTGCCGTCCTGCTCTAAACAACAGAGTGGAAGAGTTTTACCAGTCTTACTGACAGAGGTCAAAGGTCACTGAGGTGTATGGAGTCATCCTACAGAATTGTGATGAGGCCTGTGTGTGTCAATCAAGTGTTGTTTGTTCTTAAATTAACGTCTCAGCAATTCCTTATAAGGATGGGAAAAATGTGCAAATCCTTACCTCACTTGTTTTCAGTGGTAAACATGTTTGTGTGTCTTCAGGAGCAAACCCCTTCACCATAGAAGGAATGCGTGTCGGTTGATCCTGCTTTGTTTACTTCTGGGTGTGGCAGAAGGTTATAAGAAGGGGACACTTCATCATGTTAGCTGAAGGTTTGACTCACCTGCAGGGTCAGAGGTCACACCTGGTTGCAGGTGATCTCTGACGTGTCAACGACTTCAGAAATCCAACAAACAAACAAAAACAAGTGACTCAAATCAAAGGATCTCTATAAAACTTCATTAAAATTACAAATTTAAAGTAAAAGCATGAATTAAATWAATTATTCAAATTGGCACCAAACCAAGGCCCTGCAGGCCCCCTTCTCCTTTCAGCATCTCCTCAGAGTGGGCGGGGCAACGTGACGAGATCATCGCCAGCTAATCTGAAAAGAAGCTTTCCATTGGCCGAGAGCGGAGGGGCCGGCCCCCGACCAGCGGTTGCCATGGCATCACGAACTGATGCTGACGAGGCTGCTCCACATAACGGGATTACAGAGGGCCAGGTCCAAAAAAACTGTTCAGAACCACGGGGTGTGGAAGCGACCCACCCCCCAAGGTTACATTTTCTACACTGTGAAGTGCTGAACCTGAGGTGCTGGAGCTAAAAAAAAGAGCTAAAGGTGAAAGAAGCTAACTAAAAGTAACAAAAAGCTAGCTACAGCTACAAGCAGTGGCGGCTGGTCAATAGGGGGCGCTAAGGTGCCGCCCCACCTCTAGTTTTTTGTACACAAAAAAAATAAATAAATAAAACGTTATAAATGTTTCAAATAAATATCATATATATGTTTTGTGATAAGTAAAATAAATAATTTAGAGTTATTGTTGTGTAATCTTCCATTTTACTCATGAGAGTTTCGTGTTGAGTCACTTCTGGGTCATGGGCCGTTCGCTGCCCCAGACTCCCACAGACTCTCCCAGACTCCCGCAGACTCCCACAGACTCCCACAAACTCCCACAGACTCCCACAGACTCCCACAAACTCCCACAGACTCCCACAGACTCCCACAAACTCCCACAGACTCCCACAGACACCCCCAGACTCCCACAGAC
>NW_013954325.1:11530-13199 GCF_001266775.1 Austrofundulus limnaeus | reverse complement strand
GTTTTATTATTTTCATTTGTTTGATAAATACACTGGTATGATACAACTTAATACGTTTGGTTGCTTACTGAGATATGTATTTTGGAGTTGTAGCCCCCTCTGGAGAAAAATCCACCAGCCGCCACTGGCCACAAGCTGCAACAAGATCTCAAAAAGGTACCTGAAAGGGTCAAAAAGCTGCTAAAAATTAAAAGTAGCAGAATATTAGGTCAAGGCTAAAAGTAGCTGAATGATATTTAAAAGCTTAGCTAAAAGCTAAAAGTRGCATTAGAAGATAAAAACAGACCCAGTGTATTTTTATGAGGGAATATTTGGGAATAAAACTGATTATTTAAAAATAATAATATTTTTTAATAATAATTTTTGATATTTTCATTCCATGGTGCCACAGAAGTCAGTAAGTATTATTTTTTGTTTTGTTGTGTTGTTCTGGGCCCGGTCTTTGACCTGGTTCTCCCTCACCTGCAGTCAGTCGGTGCAGACCAAAGCCCAGCAGACAGTCAGAACCAGACCGTCGGGTCAGCGAGGCTGATGAAGACCTGCAGGAAAGGACGAAGGCTCTGAGTGAGACAGAGATGATTTTATGTCTGAGCTAAAGACGGAGCTCAGGCTGCAGGTTAAACACTTACTGAGAGGTAAAAGATGAAGGAGAGTTTCATTAACTTCATTATTTATTTATTTTACGAGGAGCTGGACCTGTGAGAGGACAAACGTCTGCATCCTCTCAGAGGAGAAAATGAGTGGAAACAGAGATGGAGTGCAGAGAAAACGAGGAACAAGAGGAGGGATGAGAAGAGATAAAGCTGATTAGGCAGATTAATGTGGCGTGCAGAGAGTGGTTACCCAGAGAGACAGAGACGGTGTGATGTCTCACTCCCTGACTTTAATGGAGACTCTTCAGATCTGAGTCTCGTCCTGGTTGGAGAGGAGCGTCCCCCCGTCCCTCTGCTCCTCTCAGTCCCACCTTTAATGATGGAAGTGTTTGCTTCGTTGTGAGGAAGTGTTGAGTTAAATTACACCTCAGGAAGTCATGACTCAGCAGAATTTGTCCTCATTACCAGAGAATCTGAACCTTTTTTCTGTTGGGTTAATTTAATTGTTTTATTTGTGCARACAGGATCTTTATGTAGAGCAGGGTTATTATAGTTCACTAAAACTAACTAACTAAACTGAAATAAAAAAAACATTTTAGTTTACTAAAATAAATAAAAACTGTAATAGAATGGAAAAACCCCAAAACTGTATAACTAAAACTAATGGAAATTATAGATAGAATATCCTTAGTTTTAGTGTTTGTTGATTTATTTATTTATTTTTAGTAGTTTCACATTAGCTGTGGTCTGTAACACGTGTTTACAGTCTGCTGCTCGCTCAACAAAAGTTAGGAGAAAACAGCAACGTCCACTTTAAAATGATGAGAGAAAAATCAAATCCAGTGTGTTGTAGTGGAAACAGGAGATAAAACCTGCATGAATCAAAGTCACAAGATGCTAACTGTGACTATCTGACACGTTAGCTTCTCTCAGCAGCTCCATGAAAAACAAACAACAGGTTGGAGACAAATATTGTCATCGTCATAAAATAATCACCAAGTTTTTACTTGGTCAAACTGAGTTAAACAATTATTTTATGAAGGTGTTGCTATAAAAGGACTGATTTAACTAGTGAT
>NW_013954325.1:8867-10357 GCF_001266775.1 Austrofundulus limnaeus | reverse complement strand
GTGTGTGTGTGTGTGTGTGTGTGTGTGTGTGTGTGTGTGTGTGACATGCATCACAGCTCAGCCATTGAAAGGAGCTCCACCCCTCCTCCTGCAACCTCCTTTTACCCCATTTTTCTTTCCCTTCATCCATCCTGCTCCTCCTCTCGTCCTCCTTCCCGCCTTTTCTCCTCCTCCCCTCCTTCCTTCTCCTCTTTTCATTCATTTGTTTCAGACGGCTCACATTTTACATTTCTTTCTCCTGACGTGTCTCATTTTTGACAGAGTTGAACTGTTTCAGCTCTGAACAGAGTCAGAGTTGAKCTGCAGCTAAAAGTTTTATTTGAAMAAAGACTTTTGTGTTTTTAATGGACTTTGTTTGGTTAAATAAAGAATAGTGACGAATTAAAACCAGTCAGATGTTTGTTTTACATCTTCTCTGTGTCTTGTTTCAGTCACGACGTTGATCTCATGACGGTGCAGACGAGGTGGAACAACAGCTGAAGGTTCAAGGCCGACCTTCATCCTGTGAGATCATCTCTTCTTCTCTTCTCCTCATTTTCTTCAGCTCACCTACAAATCTCCAGCCACATCATCATCCTCTTCCTCCTCTCTTTAATCCTGTCTTTTTTTTACTCAGCTCCTTCATTCCTCTCCTGCTCTAACGAGCCCTCCTTATCTCCTCTCACACCTTTGCCTTCATTATCTCAACCTCTTTTATTAATGGTTGAGCCTGATTCATCCCCTCTTTCTCTCTCACTCATTTTTTATTAACTGAACACTTTGACTCTTTTTTTATTCTGCACCTTCCCTCCTCCGACCCTCTCTGTTATTACTCCAGTCAACATCGATTAGATAGAGTTAATCCTGGCTAAACTCCTCCACGTAAAGCCCCTCTGCCCTCCACCAATCAMAGAGCAGCTTTCAGCTGACGGGGCCTCAGTCCCCCTCCCTCATTGGTGGTCTGCKCTGCGTGCCGCTGCACGTGCACACTTCAGGTCTGAGAATAAGCGGGCTGAGACGGACGAGCGCGAAATGAAGTTGACGTGTGGTGCTGAGAGGCTGATTGATGCAAACGGTTTCCCCATCTCCTGACATATGCAGGAGCTTACTCACGAGTTCAGCCTCACGCTTACTCATCCGTGTAGAACATCTGCAGGAGGAGGAGGCACAGGGAGGCTACACGCTATAAAACATGCTAACCAGGAGGAAACAGGCTACACGCTATGAAAACATGCTAACCAGGAGGCACAGGGAGGCTACACGCTATGAAAACATGCTAACCAGGAGGCACAGGGAGGCTACACGCTATGAAAGCATGCTAACCAGGTGGCACACGGAGGCTACATGCTATGAAAGCATGCTAACCAGGAGGCAAACAGGCTACACGCTATGAAAGCATGCTAACCAGGAGGCACAGGGAGGCTACACGCTATGAAAACATGCTAACCAGGAGGCACAGAGAGGCTACACGCTATGAAAACATGCTAACCAGGAGGCACAGGGAGGCTACA
>NW_013954325.1:4397-7539 GCF_001266775.1 Austrofundulus limnaeus | reverse complement strand
AACATGCTAACCAGGAGGCACAGGGAGGCTACACGCTATGAACACATGCTAACCAGGAGGCACAGGGAGGCTACACGCTATGAACACATGCTAACCAGGAGGCTCAGGGAGGCTACACGCTATGAAAACATGCTAACCAGGAGGAACAAAGAGGCTACACGCTATGAAAACACGCTAACCAGGTGGCAAATAGGCTACACGCTATGAAAACATGCTAACCAGGAGGCACAGAGAGGCTACACGCTATGAAAACATGCTAACCAGGTGGCACACGGAGGCTACATGCTATGAAAGCATGCTAACCAGGAGGCACAGGGAGGCTACACGCTATGAAAACATGCTAACCAGGAGGCACAGAGAGGCTACACGCTATGAAAGCATGCTAACCAGGTGGCACACAGAGGCTACACGCTATGAAAGCATGCTAACCAGGTGGCACAGGGAGGCTACACGCTATGAAAGCATGCTAACCAGGAGGCAAACAGGCTACACGCTATGAAAGCATGCTAACCAGGTGGCACAGCGAGGTTACACGCTATGAAAACACACTAACTAGGTAGCACAGCGAGGTTACACGCTACGAAAACATGCTAATCAAGTGGCAAACAGGCTACACTATGAAAACATGCTAACCAGGTAGCACAACGAGGTTACATGCTACGAAAACATGCTAACCAAGTGGCAAACAGGCTAAATTATGAAAATATGCTAACCAGGTGGCACAGAGAGGCTACACACTTTGAACACACGCTAATGTTTTTATTAACGTTTAGCCTGTGAACTGCTGTTTTACGCTTTTAGCGTTAACATACCTTTATTTTTTAGCTTTGATTTACTCAGTCTTAGCTTTTTCAACATATTTTAGCTTTCATTTAGCTCTCAGAGTTCACACTGTGTTTTAGCTCTATAAAAACCAAATCATTGATTTCTGAAGACAAAATATTGAATAAATCTCACAATTTCAGAAACATTTTCAGTTCTAGACACGAAATGATTTTTTTATTGTAAACCATTGAAAAAACAGACTTTGTTTGTTTGTTTGTTTGTTTGTTTGTTTGTTTGTTTGTTTGTTTGCTGTCTGCTGGTGGTTCCATCTCTCATAAACTGGTCTCTAATGTGTTCAGAACCATCATGGCTTCACTCAGTATTGATCTGATGATGGATGGGTGAGTAACGTGCGCGCTCTGCCTGCATTATAAAATCATTCAGTCGTTTCAGGTCAGCTTCAAGATAAATCAATCAGAATCTGTGGGAGTGTTGGAGAATCAATCACAGACTTTTAACTTTTAAAATATTGTCTTGCAGACCAGATAAAATTGGAACAAGKGCCATCTCTGGCCCGTGGGCCTTCACTTTGCTCTAACACGGATACATTTTTCTGATCATGAACTGAGCTCAGATTAAAACTGTCATGAAAAGTCTTAATGTTTCACCTGGWTAATACGAGTTATAATCCTGCATCTTTGAAAAAACAAAATCCTCGTTTTATTTTCTCCTTTTCCTGAAAGTTCACTGCCTGAAGTCATTTTCTGAGGCATCCGATCCAAACTTAGTTTGTCCAGAAGCTGCTGCCTCCCATCATGACCTTGTGTGCAGACGGACCACCTCTAACTGAATTAACCCTCCCTAACATGGTTTACTGCCCGGCAGTTTCCACCACGGCAGCAGTAATGTCGTTTCCCTGCACATTCTGAACAACTTGTAAATGACACCATTATGGGTCCTCCCTGAAGGCTGCGCTCCGGCAGAACCAGTTCATGACTCCCATTATCAACCCAACGGTAACACCCGGAGGGAGGGAGGGAGGGGGGCGCTGGTGGTCAGAGCCAGGCGGAAAATGGAAAACTGTTTAAATGTGATGATGTTGGTGGATGAGTTTGATCCGGGCCTTTATGGAGCCGGACTCTGCTGTTCGTTGGAGGACTGGGTGTTACTGTCACACAAAGGCGCCTCAGTGCTSCAAGCTTTTTATGGCAGAGGAACAAAACGACCGTTTCAAGTCTTTTTTCTGCTCCTTTTTGTTGAGGAATGTTTGAAAACATGCAAACTATGCACCCAAATATGTTGAGTGCTCTGCACAATGTAGACAGGATTTTAAAAAATTACAARAAAAACTATAATGGAAGTCAGTTGAAGCCCCATATGAGGCACACATTTAACACATTTTCATCATTTATCTCACTTTCTGGGGGTCCGAAATTTTCCACTAACATGTTATTGTTAGCTTATTTAGCTCAGTGTTTATACATGTGGCTAATTTCTAACTAAATCTTACACGTTTTATGTAAATATAAATATTAAAATTAAATCTTAAATGTTGTGGCTGAATGGTAAATGGAACACAGGGTTTTGTGATGACGTCATCATCCTACAACAAAAGCAAACGTAACAATGCTAACTTTGCTAACGCTACTGAAGATAGTTTTTAAATCTAAAGTCAAAATGTTTTTATTGAAAACAACATGGATGGTAGCTGTGGTCCGGCAGTGTAAGGATGCAACTGCAAGTTTGATGTCTTGTAGGGAAGTTTCAGCAGCTTTAGCAGCRTTAGCGTTAGCTTCTGTCACAGGATGATGATGTCATAACAAAAGCTGCCAACAGCAAAATAAGAAAGTAAGTAAAATTTTATTTATAAAGCGCCTTTCACAGAAATGAAATTCACAAGGTGCTGTAACATAATCAATCTCAAAGGCTGTGCTCAATTTAATTTTATCTTTTAGCCACCACTTTGCGTGCGTTGTGTAACATTACTGTTTTTATTGTTGCTGCTCAGGCACGTAAACAGCCGCCTCGGGATTTTGCTGTTATTTTCCAGACTGGGCGCGCAGATGACAGACGGTGGAAAAACCTGAGATGTTTCTGCAGCAGCAGATTTCTGTGGAAACCTTCAGGTCCACGACGTGAGGCACAAACACACGCGCGGGTCCACGAGCCGCTCTGAGCCAAACCAGAACCTCCAGAACCTGTAGCATTTAGCATAAATTAGCTTAATGTAAAAACTGTAAGCTAAACAACAATAAAACGTTAAAATGTTTTAAACTAGGATTTTACACTCGGAAAATGAGAAGAACAATAAAAAAATATTAGTGACGTTTTTAAACATTTTATGTTACAAACGGTGCTGCATAAGCCTCCCTTTAAC
>NW_013954325.1:3089-4149 GCF_001266775.1 Austrofundulus limnaeus | reverse complement strand
CATATATATGACTTAATTTGTCTTGTTGGTTACAATAATACATAAATATTTGGTCTGAATCATGATTTCATGTGAATTTATTGAGTATTTTTTATGTTAAACTAAAGAGGAAACATCAAATAATATTTGTATATTAGGATTTCCAAGCTGGAAAGAAACAAAAACATTACGAACTCACAGTGGAAAATTCTGAATTTTAAGACGTTTTTCCTCAAAATCAGGTTTTTTGTTGCTCCTGCTTCTAACATGTTTTTAGCATTATATTTCAGACAGTTCATTCAAATGATACATTGATAACGTGTTCATTATATATTTGACAAAATGCTGTTTTTGCACACGTTTAAATCAAAACCTGTTTCCACATTCCACTTGGACTTAATCCTCGTTTAGATGTGATGGATCACAAATAATATGATATAATATAAATAATATAATAAATATCCATATATCCATTTTCTGTACACGCTTCTTCCTTTCAGGGTCACTGGTGCCCACATCCAGCAGTCACAGTGGGAGGGTCGGGGTCCACCCTGGACAGGTCCATCACAGGGACATATAATAAATAATTATAATAAAGGAGGACTGTTTAATATTAATTAATTATATTATAATTATTATAATTTATTAAATTATAATAATTATAATAAAATTAATTAATAACCAGTTCTTCAGCAGTGATTTTCAGCTGTGTTTTGTTCTTGAACGTGTTTATTATCTTGTAAATTATAATGTATTAAACATATTCTGATAATATTGTAGTTGTTTGTATTTATTAGCCTGCAGCTGGCCGCTCTGTCCTCAGCCARTAAACTCCCTCTCGTTCGTTACTTCCTGCTCCGTCTCACTCTGTTCTGTCTGTTTTGTCGTCCTTCTGTCCGTCTGTTGTTTTATTTCATTCATCCTGTTTTTCTCTGGTTGATTTGTTGTAAACAGCCCGTCGCTGCTGTCACCAGAGGCTGGGCTGTCTGCAGACACCTCGCTGTCTGCTGACATCCAGACGACATTGGACTGTGTGCCTGTGTGTGTACAGCGTGTGTGTGTGTGTACAGTGTGTGTGTGT